>NW_006921895.1:4214589-4226285 GCF_000298275.1 Orycteropus afer afer
TGATGAGTTTAAAAAGAGGAGAAAACTAAATGACCTTAAAACAATTCAGCAGAGAAATATACACCTTTGTTCTTTATAGATATATAATAAACTTATTACTTAAAGCCAGAGACATTTGCAGCTCTGAGGGGCAATAAGTTCTATTCATTTATCCAAACAGCATGTATCTTACATGTGTCTCTTTAATAAAGAAGTCTATCAAAAGCTGTACTGCTTTGTTACTACACCAGAAAGCTGCAGTGAACAAACATACTTTTGTATTTTATCACTTATTTCCATTTTCATTTTACAAGGTTTTGAAGAGGTGAAGGCAGTGTAAACATGAAGGATGGTGAGTAACCACTGAGGACCCTTTTGTGTTTGTACAAATACAGTTTCTAATAAAAATGTATTTGAGGCTAATCCCAGCATCATCTTGCCTGAGCACCCAGGTTTGCAATCACATTGGTGCTACAGGTGCTCAAAATTTTCTCGTTAGAGTAGAGGTGGTGGCCAAGCTGACAGGTCACCCATTGCAGGACCCATTAAAAAATGAAAAGAGAGGCTTTTTGTTCAAAAATTATTAGTAATTTCAAGATGGAAATAGCAAAGCATTAAATGTATCACAGGGCCCTTCTAAACATGGGTTCCTGTGTAACAAGCCTGGACATGTAGTTTCAAGCCCTGGGCAGCCTGTGTAGGTCAGGTCTCTGCAAACTATATCTGAAGGCAGGAACTAAGAAAGGTCCATTAGTGGAGGAAGGTTTACAGAGTGCTTGTTTGAGCACTCTGCTCAGCCTCAAAGCCCTTATTTTTCCGTAGTTTTCTTTGAAAAACTGAGCGGAGATTCTGATTCTGGAATTACCAGATCCAGAATTTAAAATAACTATGATTAATATCCACTGCTCATCTGTCAGTTTGTTGTACTGCGATGGCTTACATGTTGCTATGATGCCGCACACTATGTCACTGTTATAACAAGTATCAACAGTGTCACTCATAGTGAATAGGTTCCAGTGGAGCTTCCAGACTAAAACAGACAAGGAAAAAAGATCTATCAACTTATTTCAGAAAATTGCCCAATAGTAACCTTATGGCTTTTAATAGAACATCATCCAATATAATGACACAATAGCCGAAAAATTACCAGACTGTGAAGATGGCACAACACCAGGCAACTCGACAGCAACTAACAACAAATTTCCCTTTATGGATGTGGGAGGCAGAGTTCAGGAATACATTAAAAAATAAGCAGGGCTATGGTCCAAAGCTATTTATTTCTTGTGAAAACAAACCTGTTTGGGAGAGGAGAGAGGCAACAGGTTAGAAAGTGCAGATTTTCTGTGCTATTAAGTGGGAGGATAAGTCCTCTCTGGAATAGCTGTCTGTCATGGCAAAATTGTGAAGAGAGCTGTTCTTCAGCTTTTCTGATCAGATTTGCAAAAGCACAACAGAGAACAGCAACTCAGAGGGAACTTCAGGGGAAATAGTTGATCTTGGATCTCCTGTGAAGCCTCAAGAAATGGTTTGAAGAGGAGCAGTATCTGGGGTGTCAGAGCACACGTAAATCGTGAGGAGACAGAATAGGCAAGAATGCAAAACTCACAGGAAATTACTCAATGTTATAATATCATAATTACACTTTATTGAGTAAAAAATATTGGTTTATTTTTCATAGCAAGCTCCTATGGAAGGTATCTTCACCCTTATTTTGCAGAGGATGCAACTGAGGTCAAAAAGGTCACATAATTTGACTGAAGTTGTATTGCTATGGAATGCACATTCCAGTCTGAATCTTGACAGGATATTGTGTAGAAAAATCATGCAAATTCAAAAATAGGAGGATGTATCACAGGAACGGTGCACTGCAGCAACAATGAGAGTTAAAAGCATAATAAACTAGGAGAAGATTTAAAGTTTAATTATAGATAACAGCTTAGCATTAGTTCTTTTTTTTTTTTTTAATTTTCATTGTGATTTGTGTGAAAGTTTACAGAGTAAATTCATTTTCCATACGGCAGTTCATGTACATTTTGTCTCATGATATTGACTGCAATCTCCACAATGTAACAGGCTCTCTTCCTACTTTCTCCCTGTAATTACATTTTCCCTGTGCCCTTCCCTCCCATGTACTCCTGCCCTCTGAGCTAGCTCCCTGTGCAAACACCGTCCTTATGTTCTCCCATGATTGATTGCTCCAAAGAGTTTATCTAACTGCTTTAAATCAAAGAGTATTTCTACCTGATATAAATTTTCGTCCCATATGCTTGTCTATTGTTTGGCTGCGAGCCAAAGAAATGAGTCTAGTTCCAGACCTGAAGAGTAACTAGGGGCCATAGTCTCAGGGGTCTCACCAGGCTCTATCAGAACACAAACATGGTCTTTTTTTTTGAAAATGATTTTGAGTTTTGTTCCACATTTTGCCCCCACTCTGTCCAGAATCTCCTGCATTGATGCCTCTCTGAGTAGTTGACAGTGGTAGTCATGCACCACCTAGTTCTTCTGGCTTCATGATAATAAGCTGAGGATCACATGTTCTACTAGTCCCTTGGACTAATTGTTTCCATGCATCTTTGATTTTCTTCATTCTTCTTTGGTCTGGATGAGGAGACGCCCATCATTGAATCCAGATGGTCACTTGCAAGCTTCTAACACTCCAGTCACTACTCACTAAAGTAGGATGTAGAACAATGTTTTTGTCTAGTATGTTATGCCAGTTGAGCTTGATGTCCCCTGTGACCATGGTCCCAAGCCCACAGGTCCAACTACTTGCTCCCTCAGGGTAGGTGGCTGTGGCCAAGAAGCCACCACAACTTTGCCTCTTGTCAGTTCTAGTATACATCCAGGCACTCCTACAACACATACAAATAAGCATGTAGAATATTGTCTGCTGGTCCTATACATGGTCTTGGGCACACTCCCTCCTGTCTCAACACACCTGATCATTCAGCCTGTCCACCTATCTATCCACCTATAGATCAATGCTTGCCATCACTGACAACACAGTGCTTCCAAAGACTTCTCCAAAGGAGTAAAAAGAGAAACTACAGATTGGGAAAAAATATTCAGCAATGACATATCTGACAAGGGAATTATCTCTAGAATTTGTAGAAAACTCCAACTTCTCAACAACAGAAAGACAAATAATCCAATTTAAAAATGAGTAAAAGATATGAATAGACACTTCACCAAAGAGGATATTCAGGCGACCAACAAACATATGAAGAAATGCTCATGATCATTAGCTATTAGAAAGATGCAAATCAAAACAAAAATGAGATACCATCTTGCCTCAGCACTATTAACAATGTTCAGCAAGACAGAAAATAATAAATTCTGGTGAGGTTGTGGAGAGATTGGAACTCTCATACACTGCTGGTGGAACTGTCAAATGATACAACCACTGTAGAAAGCAGTATGGTGATTCCTTAAAAAGTTGAAATAAGAAATACCATTTGACCCAGCAATTCCATTAGTAGGCATATATCCTAAAGAAGTGAGAGCCAGGACAAGAACAGCCACATGCATGCCCATGCTCATCACAGCACTATTTGCAATAGCAAAAAGATGGAAACAACCTAAGTTCCCATCAACAAAAGAATGCATAGCCAAACTATGGTACATACACACAATGGAATACTATGCAACCTTAAAGAATAATGTAGACTCTGAAAAACACCACATAATATGGATGAACTTGGAGGACATTATGCTGAGTGAAATAAGTCAACCACAGAAGGACAAATAGTGTGTTAGTCTGTTATTATAAAAAGTCAAGGAAAGGTTTATAAATAGAAGGAAATTTTGTTTGGTTTGGTAGGGGTAGGTGGGGAGTGGAGGTAACACTGTTACGCAGAGACAAATATTGACTTGGGTGAAGGTATGGGGAATGTACAAAATGTGAGTGATCAACATGGTGGCATTGAGAAGGAGACATAGAGAGGTGTATGTGAGGTACAAGCAATGAAGAGGAAACATTTTCACATACAGTACTGCATCATTAGTGAAGGCAAACATTGATCTATGAGTGGAGAGATGGATGGATAGGCTAAGTATTAGGTATGTCTATGCGGGGTGAAGGGGGCTCTGGTAGTATAGTGCCCAAGGTACTTGACTGCTCACAGAAGGCTGGCAGTTCATACCCACCAGCCACTCCTCAGAAGGAAGGTTGTACAATCTACTTCCGTAGTGATACCACCTCAGAAACCCAAGGAGGAGTCTCTATGAGTCGGATCCTACTCCATGGCAGTGAGTTTTTTTTTTTTTTTTTTTTTTTTTAAATGCAGCATGGAATGTGCCCATGACTATGTATGGGGTTGACAGACAATGCTTCTAACAGTGTATTTGTATATAAGAATTGTCTGTAAGAATTCCCAGGCATATAGTAGAGCTGATAAGTAACAAGGCTGTAGTTACTTCTTGGCCACAGCCAGCTACCCAAAGGAAGCAAATAGTTGTACCTGTTGTGGGATCAGGACCATAGTCACAGGAGATGTTAAGTTCAATTGGCATAAAATAGTACACAAAAACATTGTTGCACATCTTGGGCAAGTAGTGACTGGGATCTTAAAAGCTTGCAAGTGGCCATCTAGATGCAATGATGGATCTCTCCTCATCCAGAGCAAAGAAGAATAAAGAAAACCAAAGATGAATGGAAAAAATTAGTCCAAGTCACTGGTGCACCATGCAATCCTCAGCCTATATAACTATTAGACCAGAAGAACTATGTGGTGCCTGGCTGCCACTGTCAACCACTCAGAGGTAGATCTATGTAGGAGATCCTTAACAAAGTGGGAGAACAATGTGGAACAAAACTCAAAACCAGTTAAAAAAAAAAAAAAAGGAAGGGACCAGGTTTGCCAGTCTGATAAAGCCTGATGGAACCACTGAGACTATGGTCCTTAGTTGAACTCACTCTTGTGGCTTCCAGACAAATAAAACTTGGGAAGGCAATTATAAATCACAGGGTAACCTCAAAGAAAAATGATAAACCTTCACATCACAATAAAAAAGAGGACCAGCACAAATATTTGGCAAATTCTAAAACAAAAACAATGAAGGAAGTAATAACACGATTCATAAACAAAATGAGCTCATCACAGAAAATTATATGGAACAAAGAAATCACATGAGAAAGCACATAACAAAAATGACAGCAACTAATTTATCCTTGTTGATATTTACATATCTGGCAAGGGACTTATCTGTAAAATTTATAGAAAACTCCAACACCTTAACAGCAAAGGAATTAACAATCCACTTGAAAAATGAACAGAAGACATGAATAGACACTTCACCACTTCACCAAGGAGGATATTCAGGTGGCCACCTAATACATGAAGAGATGCTCACAATCATTAGCCATCAGAAAGATGCAAATCAGAACATGAATGCGATACCATCTCACCCCAGCACTGATGGCAAGGTTCAATGAGACAGAAAATGCTGGTGGGGATATGGAGAGAATGGGATTCTCATACACTGCTGGTGAGCCTGTGGAGTGATTCAACCACTGTGGAAAGCAGTATGGTGAATCCTTAGAAAGCTGGAATTGGAGATACCATTTGACCTAGCAATTCCATTACTAGGTATATAGCCTAGAGAGGTGAGAGCCAGGACAGGAACAGGAACAGATATGTGCACACCCATGTTCATTGCAGCAGTATTTACAATAGCAAAAAGATGGCAACATTAATAGCTTTCTTCTCAAGTTTAGAACAATCCATTCTATCTTGTAGTTGTCTTGACTTCCCTACCATTTAGAAATTCTATAACTACACAGTTTTTTTCCCTCTTTTCAATTTATAGTTGTCCTCATTTGTCAATTGATGTCTCTGGTTCCCCGTATACAATCTTGTACACTTATTTACTTTGGATACTTCCGTTGCTGGGTTGGTTTCTGGATTATGTCACCATGTGTGTTAATCGTCAGTTGTTGTTTGCTGTTGTTGTTTCTCTGTCCAAAATATTCCTTTTAGCATCTCTTGTAAGGTTGGTCTGGTTCTAAAAAATTCTCTTAATTTCTGCTTATCTGGAAATATCTTAATTTCACCATCATATTTGAGGGACAGTTTTGCTGGGTACATAATTCTTGTTTGGAAATTTTTCTCTTTCAGGGTTCCATATATACAAAACTATTGTCTTCTCCCCTGCATGGTTTCTTCCAAGAAATCTGAGCTTAGTCTAATTGGTTGCCCTTTGTCAGTAACTTTTTGTTTTTCCATGCTGATATCAGGATTCTTTCTTTGTCTTTGGTTTTAGTGAGTTTAATGATGATATGTCTTGGTGATTTTCTTTTGGGGTCTATCTTGTTTGGGTTTTGTTGGACTTCTTCCAACAAGTCTTCGATAATTTTCTCTTTGGTTTTATTTGTCTCTTTCTGTTCTGGAATTTGGATTACATGTACATTATTTCTTTTGATGGTATCCCACATGACCCTTAGGCTTTCTTTATTTTGTTTCCATCTTTTTTTCTGATTGATCACTTTCTAAAGAATTATTGAGATATTTGCTTTCAATCTCACTAGTTCTGTCTTCCTTTGATTCAATTCAACTTCTTTGCCCATTCAATGTTTTATCTATTTCTGACAATTTAGTATTAATCTTCTGTATTTCTATGTGTAGATTTTGTATCATTTCTAATTTTTCATTTATTTTGTCATTTTGTTCTTGTATTGTATTTTGAAATTGTTCTAGGGTTTTCTCTGTGTTTTCCTCAATTTTGTCAGTGTTTTCCTTTATCTGTCTCTCAATTTGTTGATGATACCTAAATATAATTCTTTTGAATTCCTTATCAGGGAGTTCCAATGCTGTGTCTTCTTCAGGGGTGTGTTTTGGTTTTGTATCCTGGTCCCTTGTTTCTCCTGCTTTATCTTGCTTCTTTGTGTGCACTGTGATGCTCTATTGTCTCTGAGGCATTGTGATGTTTTTGTGTTTATATTTAATTGGTGATTGTATGTTGAAGTGACTTGCCCACAATTTTTATTTGTTTGTTTGTATGTTAGCTACGTAAGCAGGGTCCTATGCTGTGCTCTTCTATTCACTATTTGGCAGCATTTATACACTCACCACCTGTCTCCTTTCCCATGGTCAGCCTCCCATATGTCCCTCCACCCTTGGCACACAGAGCCTATGTTTAGATTCCTTGAATCTGAATGAGAATGCTGGCACTTTAAAATCTCAAATGGCTACCACTTATAAAGATTCAAAATGTCTGTGCCCTCAGTCACTTTAAATATCCAAAATGGCTGCTGCTTGTAAGAAATCAAAATGGCTGCACCCTCCAGACAGCAGAAAGTCCACAGCTCAGGTTGTCTCCTTCCTTGCTATTTCCCTTCCTAGTCAAAGGCCACCAGTGCAGTCATCCCTGCAGCCTTTGGTGACCAAGGCTGATCTTTAGGTCAATTCTCAGGTCCTAACACCACTTGGAAATATTCAGGCTGTTAGTCCCATCAGAGTAGCTGACAGTCCACTGCTCGGACTGTCTCCATACTCACTGCTTTTGTTCAGGTTTTTCCACTAGTTGGTGCCTAATCCACTTCTGCATACTACTTTCAAAGCTCAGGGCTCCAGGATTATCTTCTGTATATATGTCAATTGGTTTCTCTTTTCTTTGTTGAACAGGGTCTGTGCTGCTTGTCTGAGTATTCCTCCATCTTACCAGAAGCCTCTGATTCAAGGAATATTTTAAGTTCATTTTTTATTTCTTCTATTATCCTATCATTTTTAAGGAGGGTGTTATTCTGTTTCTGTGCATTCGCTCTTTTTTCATTAATCTTTATAGTGTTAATTTCTAATGTTATAGCATTGTGACCTAAGAATATGCTTTGCAGTAACTTAATGTTCTTAAATTTATTGAGGCTTACTTTGTGGCCTAACATATGGTCTATCCTGATTACATGTGTACTGGAAAAGAAAGTATATTGTGCTGTTGTTGGGTGAAGTGCTGATGTCTATAAGGTCAAGTTGGTTGATTGTATTATTTAATTCTTCTGTGCTGTTGAGTTTCTTTCAAGTTCTATCTTTCATTGACAGTGGCTTATTACAGTCTCCTGCTATTACTGTGGAGTCATCTATCTGTCTTTCCAATTGTGTTAAAGTCTTATTTGTGTATTTGGGGGCTCTTTCTTTGCATGTGTACATTTTATTATGGTTATGTCCTCTTGTTGAGAGCTCTGGTGGCACAATGCCTAGGGCATTTGAATGTTACCAGAAGGCTAGCAGTTCAAATACACCAGGCACTCCTCAGAAGAAAGTTTGGGCAATCTACTTCCATAGAGATACTGCCTTGGAAACACAATGAGGGAGTACTAAGGGTCAGAAACAACTTGAAGGCAGTGAGTTTGGTTTGGTTTGGTTTTGGTCCTCTTGTTGAATTGATATTTTAATCATTATCTAATGTCATTCCTTATCTGTTATGGTGGTTTTTGTCTTAAAGTCAATTTTATCAGAAATTAATATTTCCACTCCTGCTCTTTTTTGATTACCATTTGCTTGATATGTCTTTCCAAATTTTGATTTTCATTCTATTTTTGTCTTTGGCTTTAAGGTGTGTCTCTTTTAAACAGCATATAAATGGGTTATCTTTTCTTACCCAGTCTGTAACTCTCCATGTCTTGAGTGGTGCATTTAATCCACTTACATTCAGTGTAATTATCAACTGGTGTGAATGTTGCAGTCATTTTCTTATGTGCTTTCTTGTGATGTTGCTGATTTCTTTGTTCCATATAATTTACTGTGCTGAACTCATTTTGTTTATGAATCGTGTTATCATTTCCTTCATTGGTATTTTATTTTGATGTGAATGTTTATCATCATTTTTTTTTTTTTTTTTTTTGAAGTTACCTTGTGATTTATAATTTTGTTCCCAAGTTCAGGATAGTCCGTTCTGTCTTGCAGCTGTCTTGACTTCCCTACCATTTAGAAGTTCTGTAACTACGTGATTTTTGTCCCTCTTTTTGGTTTGTAGTTGTCCTCATTTGTCAATTGATGTCTCTGATTCCCTGTTTACAATCTTGTAGGCTTATTTACTTTGGATATTTCCATAACTGGTGTGGTGGTTATGTTTGTGTATCAAATTGGCTGGGCCTGGTTAAGCGGCTGGGCAGCTGGTGGTAGTTATTCTCCATGATGAAACTGGCAATCAACTCCATGGTGTGATCTACCACAAGCAGCTGAATAGCTGCTTTGGGTATGTGGTCTGCTTCCTGTATATAAGAAGTAGTTTTGGGAATGGTCTCTAGCTTGTGGCACACTTGAACCCTACATGTAGCCGAGCCATTGTTCAGAAGCTTGCCATGATCTGCCAACCTTGGGACTTACGATGAACTTGAATTAATAGCCTGTGTGGTTTGGTAACATTGGGATTGTGCCATTTTATTTGTCAACCTTGGGCTCGGCAGCCTCAGCAGCCAATAGCTGTCTGAGTGAAGAAAAGCCTCTAGCTTCAGTGGGCCAGGAGCTGGAAGCAAAGCTGAAGCTCAAGGCTGAGGGGCTTTTACCCAGCCCCTAGAGCTTGGCACTTTGAACGTGGACTTAAAGCCTCCATACTGTGAGAGAATAAACTCCTTTTTTGTTCAGCCATTCCATTTGTGGTATATTGTTGTCAGAATGGCACTAGGTAACCAAAACAACTGGGTTTCTTTCTGGATTATGTCATCATGTTTGTTAACGGTTGGGTGTTGTTTGCTTTTGTTAATTTTTTTGTCCAAAGGATTCTCTTTAGTATCTCTTGTAAGTTTGGTCTGGTTTTAACAAATACCCTTAATTTCTGCTTATATGGAATTACTTAATTTCACCATGATATTTGAGGGATAATTTTGCTGGATATGTAATTCTTGGTTGGAAATTTTTTTTTCTTTGTGTTTTATGTATACCATCTGTGATAGTTGGAGCTGTGTGTCAACTTGGCTGGACCACAATTCTGTATGGTTTAAGCAATTGTGATGTGGGTTATCCCCATGATGGCATCAGATGTATATGTTTTGAGCAGCCAATCCATTAAAAGAGAGTTTCCCTAGGGGTGTGGCCTGCTTCCAATATATTTATGGACATCCTTGGAAAAGAGGCACTCTTCTGTGGATCGGGATCCTGTTGTGCTGCCTACAGTTGTCTGTGAGCAAACAACCCACTATTCATCCTGAAGATCTTGGATTCGTCATTCATTGGAGTCAACAGCCAGGATTATGCCTGCCAACCTTGAGCTCCTCAGACCCAGCAGCTGCATAAGTTGGGAAAAGCCTGCAGCTTGATGTTTGATCCAAGAACTTGGGACTTGCCAGCTTCTAAAGGTGTGTGAGCCATTTTCCTAAGATAAATTTATCTTTATCTATAGGTGTCTATATAAGCTTTACTGGTTTTGCCTGTCTAGAGAACCCAGCCTAACACACCATCCCATTGCCATCTCACCTGTATGTTTTCTGACAAGAAATCAGAAATAAACAATAAAAAACCCTACTGTTTGTCCTCTGTAGTTAAGTTTTCATTTTTCTCATGCTACCTTAAGGATTCTTTTTGTTTTTGGTTTTGATGAGTTTGATTATGACATGTCTTAGTGATTTTCTTTTGAGGTGTAAACTGTTTGGGATTTATTGAACTTTTTGAGTGGATATATTATTGTCTCATCACATTAGGCAAATTCTGTTCCACAAATCTTTGACATTTTTCTCTGTGCTTTTATTTGTCTCTTCTTGTTCTGGAATTCTGATTACATATTCCTCTTGATGGTATCCCACATGAATCTTAGGCATTCTTCATCTTGTTTTGGTCTTTTTTTCTGATTGATCCTTTACCAAAGTAGAATTGAAGTGTTTGTCTTCAATCTCACTAATTCTGTCTTCCATTGATTAAATTCTACTCTTTTACCCATTGGATGTGTTATATCTATTTCTGAAATTTTAGTATTGATCTTCTGGATTTTTATCTGTAGATTTTATATAATTTCTAATTTTTCATTTATTTTATCATTTTGTTGTTGTATTGTCTTGACAATTTTTTATAAGGTTTGTCTGTGTTTTCCTTAAATTTTTCAGTGTTTTCCTTGATCTGTCTCTCAATCTGTTGGTAGTACCTAAATATTCTTTTGAATTCCTTATTAGAGAGTTCCAATGTTGTTTCTTCCTCAGGGATGTTTTCTGGTTTTGTAATCTGGTCCCTTGTTTCTACTACTTTATCTTGCTTCTTTGTGTGGACTGTGATGATCTGTTTTCTCTGAGACTTTGTGAAATTGTATTTATATTTAATTGGTGACTGTTGGTGTCATTTGCCTAAATTTGTTTTCTTTTGTTTTTGTTTTGATATATATCTGAATAAGCAGGATACTGTGCTCCTCTATTTGCTAGTTGGCAGAATTTATGCACTCACTACATGTCTCTTCATGTATGTGATAGAGAATGTGAGTGCACAGATCTCTGTTAGCAGTCTGTGAAGAGCAGCTGTTGAAGGTGAGTTGAGCTCATATTGGCTATGGTATATAATTGTCATGTTGATGCAGAAGCAAATGGTGTTCCTCACTCAGTAGGTGGGTCTTCAGGAAGTGTGGATATGATTGGGTCAAATGGGTATTGTTGCTGATTCCCACTCAGTTATTAAAAAAAAAAAAAAATCAACAAAACCACCAAAAAAGTAAAAACAAGAAGGCAAAAAAAAACACATATTGCATAAATACATAGGAACAATCACAAAAAAAAACAAATAAAAATTTAAAAAAATATATCTGGT
>NW_006921895.1:4226385-4255909 GCF_000298275.1 Orycteropus afer afer
TACTTTTAAAAGACAAAACAAATAAAAATTTAAAAAAATATATCTGGTGAAGTGAAGAAAGCTAGAGTAAAATAATAAAAAGAAAGCTATGAGAAAAACAAAAATTAAAAAAAAATATATAAGCAATGGGTAGAACCAAAAGAAAGAGAAAAGATGGGAATAAGGACAAAGGAGGAGGGAAAAAAAAAACTAGAATCTGGGAAGGAAAAGAAAAAAAATTAAAAAGGAAGAATAAAAAGAATTTTTTGAAAATAAACAAACAAACAATAAGCAAAAGAAAAAAAAAGAAACAAACAAAGAAATTTGGGTTGGGAGTGCAGGGTTCCTTCAAAGTTCACAGACTGAGTATTCAATTTCTGCCAGTCCAGAAGGTAGGTAGTGGTGTGGGATCGCCACACCTCTGTTTACCAAGAGGGTGTGAGATATAAGAGTAACAAGGAAAATATTGCACCTTTACAGTCGTCAGCCTCCAGTGTGGTTGCTCATGCTGTCCTTGGCAAGCAGAGATTATTCTGAGATCACTGGGATCAGAATGCTGCTACTTTAAATATCCAAAATGGCCACTCTGCTTGCTAATATTCAAAATGACTGTGCCTTCTAGACAGCCAAAAGTCCACAGACAAGTTTGCCTCCTTTTTTGCTGTTTACATTTTTAGTCATCAGCCATCAATGCAATCGTCCAATTCAGGCTCTTCTACTAGTTGGTACTTAACTCATTTTTGTCTCCTTCATTTCAAAGCTCAGGGCTCTAGGATTATCTTCTGTATCTGCATCAACTGGTTTCTCTTTTCTTTGTTGAAGAGAGTTTGTGTAACTTGTCTTTCTATTCACCCATCATACCAGAAAAATTGAAAAGCGGGGCCAATTTTTAGATTATTGCCCTGGTCCTAACACTACTTGTAAATATTCAAACTGTCTGCCATCAGGATAGCTGACAGTCTGTAGCTCCAATTGTCTCCTTATTCACTATTTTCATTCAGGTTTTTCTACTAGTTGGTACTTAATTCATTTCTGTTACCTTCCTTTCAAGGATTGCCTTCTGTATCCGTGTCAATTGGTTTCTCTTTTCTTTGTTGAAGAGGGTCTGTGTAGCTTGTCTGTCTATTCAGCCATCATACCAGAAGTCCTAGTTCTTATTCCTTAATTGTTTGTTGATGTTTTGTTGCATCCATTAGGAAAACTTTGTAACTTTTATATGGCTTATATCTCAATTTTTCATCAGAAGAGAAACTGTCCGATATTTTTTCATGATAGGTAAGAAAATCCTCTAGTTAACAGCAACTTAAACAAATACTAAAGACATGTAATATCTTTAACCCACAGGAGACAGAATAAGGGAATGTCAAGGATGCTAAGCAGCACATAATTGATACTAAAAAAAAAAAAAAAAAAAAAAAAAAAAAAAAAAAAAAACTATTGAACAAATAATGATGTAATAGGGAAAATTTAAAGGTGCATGTGGTGAAAAGATTATACATTTTTTTTTCTGCCAAACTTATTAGCATTTAAATTTACTAATACAAATTTGGACTTCTAGGTAGATTTCAATGTACTATGTAAGGTGTTTCATTATTACAAACTTCAGCCAAGGATATGTTCTCAGGATTTTATGAAACAATCATTACCATGGGATTTACATATATTTTATAGTTGTTTTTGTTGTTAGATGTCATTGAGTCAGCTCCGACTCATACCAACCCTAGGTACAACAGAATGAAATACTGCCTGGTCCTGCACAGTCCTCACAATCATTGCTAGGCTAGATCCCAACATTGCAGCCACTTTGTCAATCCATCTCATTGAGGGTCTTCCCTTTTGACAAAATGACCAAAGTACATGAGACAAAGTATGACCATTCTTCCTTGTAAAGAGCATTCCAGCTGTACTTTTTCCAAGACAGATTTGTTTGTTCTTCTGGTAGCCCATGGTATTTTCAGTATTCTTTGCCAACACCTCAATTCAAATGCATTTTATGAAAAATCTGTCTATTTCATGAACAACTCTGAACATTCATTGCCACTGTTTCTTCTCTACGAATAATTTCAATGCACGTTGGCTGAGAGTTCTTTGTAACAACAGAAGAATTTTTGTTTTGCCATAATGTGAATTTTTTTTTCCCATACCCAAAGAGAGCTATCCATTCTCCCTCAGTAGGATCCGGTGAGGGAACTCATAAAACACTATAGAAGGAAATGAAGCAGGTCTTTACAATGTCTCTCCTCACCTTGGTGCATTCTGTGTTTAAACTTGCCTCAGGAACCCAGCAGCATGGCCCTACCCCTGTTAGAATGATTAAGAAAGAACCAGCATAGTGATTGACACACAGCATGTGCCCAAAAAATACTGCACTGCCTCCTGCAGCAATGGCCTTTATACTAGTTCCTTTCCCCACCATCTCCTTGCCCCTAACTGGAATTTCTGTCTTATTGCCTTGGGGCTGTGTTCCTATGAATCAGTAACAACTGAAAAAAGACACAGCCACACTAATCTGCACTGAAGTGCTAATTATTGCCTATAACATAAAGTTATCACCTTCTCAGGGATATTTACATTCTGTAGGGGTCTTAGAAATAGCCAAGTGTTACTGTCATATACCCCAGTGCCTGTTTCACGGATGATATGCAGTGAAATATTTTCATAAGCTACTCAAGGGAATAAATCTCTAATAGTGAGATTTGAGGCATTGTAACAAGTAGAGAAGTTGTTCTTGGATAAAGAAGTTTCAAACAGTAATTCAAATCTCACAAAGATCTAAATAAATGCTGACTCTCTACCTTAGTCAGAAAAGTTCTGCCCTACATTTAGATGAAACTCTTTCCAATAAAATTTAAGCTAAAGCCTTTCCCATATTGTTTCATGGATAGTAACAAAAATACAGTACTTTCCTTCATACAAAAAAAGTTCATGTGTTTGAAGATTACAGTACAGGGATGGGGAGGGAGATGAGAATTATTATCTAAGCAAAATATCTACCCACAAAACATTCTTCTATGCAGTACATGGTCAATGTTATTGTTAGGTGAAATAGAGTCTGCTCTGACTCATAGTGACCCTGTGTACAACAGAATGAAATGCTACTTGGTCTTGCCTTATCCTCACAATCCCTGCTATGCTTGAGCACATTGTTGCAGCCATTGTGTCAATCATCTTGTTGAGGATCTTCAACTTTTTTTCTGACCTCTGCTTTACCAGACGTGATAACCTTGTCACAATATGACCAAAGTACATGAGGCAAACCTCTAAGAAACATTCTGGCTGTACTTCATCCAAGACAGATTTGTTTTTTCTGGCAGTCCATCATATTTTCAGTATTCTTTGCCAACACCACATTTCAAAGACATCAACTATTCTTTGGTCTTCCTTTTTCATTGTTCAACTTTCACATGCATTTGAAGTATATGGAGCAATCCAAATTTATGAAGACACAGTACTGGGAGCTCTGGTGACATAGTGCCTAAGGCACTTGACTGCTAAGCAGAAGGCTGGTGGTTCAAATCCACCAGTCACTCCTCAGAAGGAAGGTTGGACAATCTACTCCTATAGTGATACTGCCTCAGAAACACAAGGAGGGCTCACTATGAGTCGGATCTGGCTCAACAGCAGTGGGTTAACAGTGTTTCAAAATAACTCATGCCACATTTCTAATTGCTTATGCCTTGCCATTAGTTACCAAAATCAAATGCATTGCTGTTGAGTCAATTATGACTCAAAACAACCTCATAGAATGGAGTAAAATTGTTACATAGTGTTTGCAAAACTGTAATCTTTATTAGAGTCAACTTCTACATCTTTCACCTGCAGAGCAGCTGGTTGTTCAAATCTCCAACTTTTGATTAACAACCACTCCTTAACTCCTGTACCACCATGGCTCCTTCCACTACTTAGCTGATAGTAACTGTGACACAGTGGTTAAATGCTCATCTGCCAACTAACAGTTCAGTAGTTTGTACCCACCAGCTTCTCCATGGGAGAAAGGTGAGAAAGTCTGCTTCCATAAATATTTAAAGCCTTGGAAACTCTATAGAGCAGTTCTGTGAGTCAGAATCAACTCAATGGCAGTGAGTTTTGCTTAACAAAACAAAACAAAACAAAACAAAACAAAACAAAAAAACATGTACATGGATGGAGTACATGGGAATCAAATTGACTACATCTGTGGAAGGAAACAATGGAGATGCTCAATATCACTAGTCAGAACAAAGCAGGAGTTGACTGTGGAGGAGACTATCAATTATTCATTTGCAAGTTCAAGTTGAAGCTGAAGAATATTAAAACAATTCTATGGAAATCAAAGTACAACCTTAAGCATATGCCATCTGAATTCAGAGACTGTCTCAAGAATAGGTTTTACACACAGAGCAATAATGACCAAACACCAGACAAGTTGTGGGATGATATCAAGGACATAATACACAAAGAAAGGAAGAGGTCACTAAAAAACAAAAAAAAAAAAAAAGAAGAAGAAAGAAAGACAAAAATTTTTGTTAAAAAAAGACCCTGAAACTTGTCCTTGGATATGAAGTAGCTAAAGCAAACAGAAGAAATGATGAAGTAACAGAGCTACACAAAGACTTCAAAGGGTAGATCAAAAGGACAAAGTAAAGTATTGAAGAATATTGAATATACCATGAATTTCCAGAAGGACAAACAAATCTATCTTGAAGGAAGTCAAGTCAGAATGCTCTTCAGAAGAAAGGATGGTGAGACTTCATCTCACATACTTTGGATATGTTACCAGGAGGTACCAGTCTTTAGAGAAGGACATCATACTTGGTAAAGCAGAGGGTCAGTGAAAAAGGGGAAGACCCTCAATGAGATTAATTAACAGAGTAACTGCAAAAATGGCCTCAAAAATAGTAACAATTGTGAGTATGTCAAAGGACTGGGGAGTGTTTTTTTTGTTTGTTTGTTTGTTTGTTTTTTGTATGTAGGTCCACCATGAGTAAAAACTGATTCAATGATACCAAACAACTAACAACAACAACATGAACTCTGGACCGAAGAGTCACCCAGTGAGCACAGTGGTCATAATGCTCTGCAAACATGAATGAACTCACTTAATACTCATTGCAATCCTGTGAGACACTACTATTGTTGCTGTTATGGTGGTGTTAGCTGCCATGGAGTCTATTTTATTATAAGACTAATTTTCAGATGAGGAAACTGGAAAATAAAAAGTTTAAGTAAAATCATGTTGTAGATTGAATTATATATCTTATAAAGATAAGTATATAATTTTTATTGTGATTTGGGTGAAAGTTTACAGAGCAAATTTGCCTTCCATACAGCAGTTCATTTTGAGACACATTTTGTCTCATGACATTGACTGCAATTTCCCACAATGGAACAGCTCTTTTCTTATTTCCTCCCTATAGTTACCTCTTTCCTATGTTCTTCCCTCCCATGCACTCCTGCCTTCCAAGCTGTCTCCCTGTATAAAAACTGACCTTCTCTTCTCCCATAATTGAATGCTCCAAAGAGTGTATCTACCAAATATAAATGTTCACTCCATATGCTTGTCTATTATTTGGGTGGAAGCCACAGGAGTGAATTCAATTCCAGACCTGAAGGATAGCTAGGGGCCATAATCTCAGGGGTGTCATCAGGCTCCAGCAGACCAGAAAACATGTTCTCTCCTTATAAAGATATCTCAAAGACAAAATTCTTCAGCACCAGTGAATGGAATCTTGTTTAGTAATAGAGTCTTTGAAGATGTCCTCAGTAGAATAAAGAGACAGGATGGCATCCTGGTGACGTATTCTATCTAGTTTCTCCACAGTGAACTCAGAAAACCAAGTAATACAGATATAGGTGATAATCCTGGAATTCTGAGAATCAAATGAAAGGATAAATAATTGAATTAAACATTGATAAGGAAAAAAATAATAGATTGAGAAGAGAGACAATGAAGGGAACAAGCACAGAATAGTTATTTTGAGACACAGAAATCAATACACATGAGTGAGAAGAAGTCAAATTAATGGAATCTCCATTAAGGCAGAGATACAGTGGAAACAAGTCTGGAGTGAAGCAAAGTGAGCAGAATATGATGTAGATTTAAGAAAGGAAAGTGCTAGGAAGTGGGAGAGAATTCCAGTGGCACAGGTGACCACAGAGAAAGGAGGGAATCAGTAAAAAGGGATGAAACCACACAGCACTATTTACAATAGCAAAAAGATGGAAACAACCTAGGTGTCCATCAACAGAAGAATGGATAACCAAACTATGGTATATACACACAATGGAATATTATGCAGCAGTAAAGAATAATGTAGAATGTACATAACAGCAAATAACATGGATGAACTTGGAGGACATTATGCTGAGTGAAATAAGTCAATCACAGAAGGACAAATATTATATTAGTTCATTATTGTAAAAAGTCAAGGAAAGGTTTATATATGGAAGGAAACTTTCTTTGTTTGTTACCAGAGGTAGGAGGGGAGGAGAGGAAACATTACAGAAATAAAATAAAATAACAAAGTCCTTAACTAAAATTTAAAAAAAATAAATAAGGGGGGGGATGAAACCACTAATCCTTGATGGATCAGTGGTGAGCCCCAGTCATTTGAGTTGAGGGCCCAAGTGAAGGCAAAGGATGTTAAAGTGGGAGCCAGAGACATTGGACTCCAACAGGCCACTCCTTGGATTGAATTGGGGCAGAAACAGGATAATAGACTATACTTTCCCATAAATCCAATGGGCCAACACAGAATTACAAAATACATAAAGCAAACATTAACAGAATTGAAAAGAGAAATAGACAACTCCACAAAAATAATAAGAGATTTTAATACAACACATTAGGTGAAGGAAAGAGCAGTGGAAAGAAATTCAACAAAGGTACAGAAAATATAAACAATACCAATGACAAGCCAACTTGACTTCATTAACATACACAGAATACTTCACCCGACACAAATGCAATACACGTTCTTTTCTAGTGCATATGGATCATTCTTCAGAGTAGATAATATCTTTAGGCCACAAAGAAAGCCCCAATAAATTTAAAAACATCAAAATAATACAAAGCATCTTTTCACATCACAATGCTATAAAATTAGAAATGAACAATAGTAAGATCAAGGGAAAAATTAAATAAATGGAAACTGAATAGCATTCTGTTTTAAAATGAGTGAGTAATAGAACAAATAAAAAGTGAAATAAAAAAAAATTCTAGATTCCCATGAGAGTGAAAATACAGCATATCAAAACCTCTGAAAAACAGCAAAAGCAGTGCTCACATGTCAATGTATAGCAATAAAAACACACATCAAAAAAGAAGGAAGAATGAAAATCAGAAACTTAACCCAGTATCACCAACAATTAGAAAAGAGCAGCCAAAAAATGCTAACAGTTACAAGAAAAAAAGCAAATAATAAAGATTACAGCAGAAGCAAATGAAACAGAAAAACAGTAGAAAGAATAAACAAAACTAGAAATTGATTCTTCAAAAATATTAAAATTGACAAACCACTGCTAATTTAAGGGTGGGAGGGAGACGCAGATAACATGAATAAAAAATGAAATGGGCAATGTGACAACAGAACCAACATAATAGAAAGATTAATAGCAAATACTATGAGGAATTGCTCTCCAACAAATTTGAAAACTTAGAAGAAATGGACAAATTTCTAGAAACACACATTTTACCTAAACTAACAGACTGAGGTAAAAAATTTGAACAGACCCATAACAAAAGAAGTTGCATAGGTGTTCTGGTTACCTAGTGCTGCTCTGACAAGAATATACCATAAATGAGAAGCCCTTAACAAACAGGAGTTTATTCTTAAAATTTGGAGGCTTTAAGTCCAATTTCAAAGTGCCAGGCTCTAGGGACTGGGTGAAAGCCCCTCAACCTTGGGGTCCAGCTTTGCCTCCTGCTAGAGGCGTTTCTTCACTCAGACAGCTGCTGGCTGCTGAGGCTGAGAAGCCCCAAGGATGACAAGTAAAAAAGGCACAGTCCCAATGTTACCAAACCACATGGCAGACCATTAACTTAAGTCCATTGTAAGTCCCAAGGTCAGCAGAGCATAGCAGGCTGCTGAGCAATGGCATGGCTACCTGCAGGGTCCAAGTGTGCCATAGGCTAGAGACCCTTCTCGAAGCTTCTCCTTATATACAGGAAGCAGATCACATACCTAAAGGCAGTCGCTCAGCTGCTCCCAGAAGATTCCACCATGGGGTTGATTACCAGTCATATCATGGGGAATACTACATCCAGCTGCCCAGCCTCTCAACCAGGCCTAGCCAAGTTGACATACAAACATAACCATCACAATAGGTCATTAAAAAAAAAAAAAAAAAAAAAGCCTGGTCCAGACAACTTCACTGGAGAGAATTCTATCAAACGTTAAAGAGAAGTGTTGACACCAATTCTACTTGGACTATTCCAGAACATAGAAAAGGATGGAATACCCCTGAATTCATTTTATGAAACAAGCATAACCCTGATGCCAAAGCCAGGAAAGACACCACTGAAAGAGCAAAGTACAGACCAATATCCCTCATGAACACAGACACAAAAATCCTCAAAAAAATCCTAGCCAATAGAAGCCAACATATCAAAAATAGTAATAATAATACATCATGAGCAAATGGAATTCATACTAGATAAGCAAGCTTATCTCTACATTAGAAAAATAACTAATGTAATCCATTATGTAAATAAAATAAAGGAAAATAACCACATGGTCATATCAATCGAGAATAGGGATTTGATAAAACCCAACAACTATTCTTGATTAAAAAGAAAGGAAAAAAAAAAAAAAACCTCTCAACAAAATAGGAGTAGAAAAGAAATTCCTCAACATAGTTAAGGTCATAGACACAAAAACAATGGCCAATATTACTTCCAATGGATAGAGACTGAAAACATTCCTTTTGCAAGTGGGAAACAGACAATAATTCTCTCTGTCACCACTCCTATTGAATAATGTATTGGAAGTCCCAGCCAGGGTAATAAGACATAAAAGGGACATAAACAACATCCACATTGATAAGAAAAAATTAAACTACACCTATTTGCTGATGATACGATCCTATACATAGAAAATCTGTGAGACTCAGAAAGAAAACTTCTGGAACTAATTGAAAAATTCAGCAAAATGACAGAGTATAAGAGCAACATACAAAAATGAGTCACATTCCTCTACCCCATGATGGGATTAGATGTTGTGTAATCACCATCATGGTGGAATCTGCAGCATGCAATTAATAAGTTAAAAGAGAGTTGCCTTTGGGGTGTGGCCTGCTTCCAGTATATATAGAAAGGATCCTGTATCTGGTTTACTCTTCATCTCCTTCCTGGACTAGAACCAGTGAACTGCAGCGTTGCCTTCTGATCTTGCGATTGTTCCTGGACTTGAACCAGTGGCCTTCTGTGGTACCTGCTGATGTTTGGACTGTGCCACTTTACCTGCTGATCATGACTGCCTCAACAGCCAGCAGCTGTGTGAGTTAGGAGAAGCCTCCAGCTCCATAGGCAGAGTTGAAGCCCATGGTTAAGGGTTCTTCACCCAGCCCCTAGAGCCAGCATTCTGAACATCTAGCCTCCTAAGCTGTAAAAGAATAAATTCCTGTTTGTTAAAGTGATCCACTTGTGTATTTGTTACAGCAGCACTAGAGAACTAAGGCAACTGATTATTCAGGGGCAAAGTTAAGAAAACTTCCTAGGCATAATCAAACACCTTGAAGTAATAAATCATTGACTTGCTGCCTCAGGACCACCATCTCAGGGGACAGCTAACTCAATTGGCATAATATAGGTTGCAAAGACAGTGTTCTACATCCTACTGTAGTTAGTAGTGACTGGAGTCTTAAAAGCTAGTGAGCAGCCATCTAAGTTACAATTATTGGTATCGCTCCATATGAAGCAAAGGAGAATGAAGAAAATCAGACACATGGAAACAAATAGTCCAAAGGACTAATGGACCACATGAACCATAGCCTGAAGAACTAGATGGTTCCTGGGTACCATTACTGACCACTCTGAAAGGGATCACAATAGAAGATATTGAATAGAGTGGGAGAAAAATGTGGAAGAAAACAAAATAATAGTAATAAAAAAAAAGGATCTGATAGACTGGTAGAAACTTGAGACTGTAGCCCTTAGTCACTCTTCAAGCCTGAAACTGAGCTCACCCCAGTGGCTCAACTTTCAGCCAGGTAGTAGACAGGCTTATAAGGTGAAAAATAACACTAAAGCACCCTTTAAAACACCTGGCCATATGAGATCAGAAGTGCTGCTTTTGCCAGGGATAGAACTCAGAATGCAGGAAAGGATAGGAAAGAAGGGCAAATGGAAACAGGAAACACAGGGAAAAAGCAATAAGAGTGATGTCACTTGATGGGAATTGCAATCAGTGTTAAAAATCAAAATGTGTATGAATTATTGAATTGAAATATTTGTTCTGTAAATTTTCATTCAAATCACAATTTTAAACTCTTTAAAAAAATATTACCAGTTAAATTAACATGAGGTCATATTGGAATAGCATATGGATTAATCTAATATGAGTGATCTCCTTATAAAAGGAGATATGTGTGTGTGTGTATATATATATGTGTATGTATATGTATATGTATATATGGAGAGAGAGAGATTCATCTCAAGGAAATAGCTCATTCAGTTGAAGAGGCTGGCAAGTCCCAAATCCGTGGGTCAGATGTCAATCTGGATGATTCTCCTGACTCAAGTAGCTGCAGGGGCTGATGAGTCCAAGATCAGCAGGCAATACAGCAGACTGATGGTTGTGGCAGGCCTCTGGTTCAAGTCCAAAGAGCCACAGGTTAGATAATGGTGAGTCAGATGCAGGATCCATATCAAGCCAAAAGCCAGGGGCTTTTGCCAGAAAGTCCCTATATATTGGTTGATTCTGACTCATAGTGACATCCATTGGGTTTACAAGACTTTAAATCTTTATGGATGTAAATTGCCCCATCTTCCATCACAGAGTGGCTAGGGGGTTTGAATCATGTCCTTTCTGGTTAGCATTCAAATGCCTTAAGCTGCACCACAAGAGCTCCTTAAACCGTGCATAATCTCTAAAAATAATTATGAAGTCATATTTGTACCTAATATGATACAATTTACATGTGAACAACTGAAAACAGCCTCATTTACATATTTTATTTTCTAAGTGAAGGAAAAAAAAATATTTGATGCACATATGTTGTTGTTGTTGTTGTTATGTGCTGTCGAGTCGGACCAGACTCATAGCCACCCTCCTTGGGTTTCCGAGGCAGTATCACTACAGAAGTAGATTGTCCCATTTTCCTTCTGAGGAGTGGCTGGTGGATTTGAACCACCAGCCTTCTGGTTAGCAGTCAAGTGCTTTAGGCACCATGCTACCACAAGGAAGAAATACTCATGACAATGACAATCCTCCTTTCTCCAATTGGTGACATGGTCACTGCTGGTATTTAGAACTACCTTATTCCACCACCCATTCTGTATTCCCTTTGCTTTCAGCAAGCACCTTAGCTGCTTGTTGTTCTTTGGCTGGTGGGATGACCAAAAACTTCATACCAGAAAGGTCAGGGCCCTTAATACTCATGACAGAATTGGGTTGCTATAGTTTTCCATTGACTTTAACCACAGCACATGGTAGTACTGAGAAGTCCTAAGGAATCTCCTGTATACCAGACATATTCATTTTTACCTTCATTATGTAATATCAGTCTAATTTCCCCATGGTAATCAGGATCAATCACACTAAACAGTACAGTAACTCTATTTAGCTTTTGATGCAGAGGCATGATGAACTCAAAATGGCTGAGTAATATCATTAACTTCCAATTTAGTGAAATCATTATTTTGTCTCTAGGAGGGAGTAGAGAGCTCTGGTAGAGTACTGCCTAAGGCACTTGACTGCTAACCAGAAGGCCGGTGGTTCAAACTCACCAGCCGCTCCTTGGAAGGAAGATGGGGCAGTCTACTTCTGTAGTGATACTGCCTCAGAAACCCAAGGAAGGGTCACTATGAGTCAAGTCTGACCGACGGCACATAATAACAACAACAACAACAAGAGGGAGTCTTCCGCCTTTTAAAACTAAGGTATTCAGGCCCTGAGAGCATAGGATTAGGAAGCAAAAATTTTGTGAATAGTTCACTAAGGACAATAGTGAGTGATACCACTCTGATTTCTACCCCTCAGTCCCTGGACCCGTGAATCCTGGCTATTGGAGAAACAGCACCATATATAGGATGCTGATTTACCACATATACAGCCTCCAGAAGAACATTGGGCTAACCCTGTGAGTTATGGGAGGGGCCAGATAAAATAAGTTATACTTCACTTTAGTAAGAATATCTCAATATACTGAGGCAACTATGATTGGCAGGTAAAATGGCACAATCCCAAGATGAAGAGGCAACATAGCAGGCCATGGTTCAAGTCTAGGAACTGGACATGAAGACTAAACCAGATGCAGGATCCTTTCTATATATCCTGGAAGCAGGCCACACCCTAAAGTGTAGGAATCAATTGAGGAGCTCTGACTCTCTATTCTGGCAATTCAAGTTAAACTATTGTTCACTTGACCTGGAATTAGTCCACTTGCATAGATCAACTACTGTTGTTGTGCTTAGGTGCCGTGGAGTCGTTTCCAACACATAGCAACCCCCCGCCACACACACACACACAGCAGAGCGAAACACTGCCTGATCCTGTGCCAGCCCCATGATCCTTGTTATACTTGAGCTCATTGTCTCAGTCACCATGTCAATACATCTCATCAAAGGCCTTCCCCTCTTTTGTCAACCCTCCACCTTACCAAGCATGACATCCTTCTCCAGGGAATGGTCCCAACATGAACAAAGTAGATGAGATGAAGTCTGGCCATCCTCACTTTCCAAGGAGCATCTTGGCTGTACTTCCTCCAGGACAGATCTTTTAGTTCTTTTAGCAGTCCATGATACCTTCAGCATTCTTCACCAGCACCACAACTCATAAGCATCAACTCTTCTTCAGTCTTCCTTATTCATTGTCCAGCTCTCACATGCATACGAGGTGACTGGAAATATCATGGCCTGTGTCAGGCACACCTTAGTCCTCAAGGAGACATCCTTGTTTTTCAGCACTTGAAAGAATTCCTTCACGGCTGACCTGCCCAGTGCTACATGTCGTTTAATGTCCTGATTGCTGCTTCCATTGGCCTTGATTGTAGAACCAAGCAATGTGAATTCTTTGACAACTTTGATCTTTTCTCCATTTATCATGATGCTGCTTATTGGTCCAGTTGTGAGGATTTTTGTCTTGTTTATATTGAGCTGTAATCCATACTGCAGACTGTGTTCCTCAATCTTCATCAGTAAGTGCCTCAAGTCATCCTCACTCTCAGCAAACAAAGTTGTATCATCAGCATATCTCAGGTTGTTAGTGATTCTTCCTTCAATCCTGATGCCACGTTTTTCTTCATATAGTCCAGCTTCTCAGATTATTTGCTCAGGATATAGATTGAATAAGTATGGGGAAAGGATACAACCCTGACACACTACCTTCCTGATTTTAAACCATGTAGTGTCCCCTTGTTCTGTTTGAATGACAGCCTCCTGGTCAAGGTACAGGTTCCTCATGAGTACAATCAAGTGTTCGGGAATCCCCATTCTTCCCAATGTTATCCATAATTTGTCATGATCCACACAATTAAATGCCTTTGCATAGTCAATAAAGCACAAGTAAGCATCTTTCTGGTATTCCTTACCTTGAGCCAAGATCCATCTGACAACAGCTATGATATCCCTTGTTCTACATCCTCTTGTGCATCCAGCTTGCACCTCTGGAAGTTCTCTGTCAATATACTGCTGCAACCGTTTTTTAATTATTTTCAGTAAGATCTTACTTGCATGCAATATTAATGATATTGTTTAATAATTTCCACATTCTGTGGGATCACCTGACTTTGGAATGGGTACAAATATGGATCTCTTCCAGTCAGTTGGCCAGGTAGCTGTCTTCCAAATCTCTTGGCATAACTGAATGAGTGCCTCCAGTGCAGCATCTGTTTGTTCAAATATCTCAATGGGTATTCCATCAATTCCCAGAGCCTTGTTCGTCACCAATTCCTTCATTGCAGCTTCGACTTCCTCCTTCAGTACCATTGATTCTAGATCATTTTCCACCTCCTGAAATGGATGAAGATTAACCAGTTTATTTTTGGTACAGTGACTCTGTGTATTCCTTCCATCTTCTTTTGATATTTCCTGCTTCATTCAATATTTTGTCCATAGAAACATGCAGTATTGTAACTGGAAGCTTAAATTTTTTCTTCAATTCTTTCAGTTTGAGAAATGCCAAGCATGTTCTTCCCTTTCAGTTTTCTAACTCAAGGTCTTTGCACATTTCTTTATAGTAATTGGCTTTGTCTTCTCGAGCTGCTCTTTGAAATCTTTGGTTCGATTCCTTTGTCTTGTCATTTCTTCCATTTGCTTTAGTTACTTTCAATTCAAGAGCAAGTCTCTTCTGTCATCTATTTGGTCTTTTCTTCTTTTCTCATCTTTTTAGTGACCTCTTGCTTTCTTCATGGATGATGTCATTGATGCCATCCCACAATTCTTCTGGTTTTTGGTCATTGGTATTCAATGCATTAAATCTATTCTTTAGATTGCCTCTAAATTCGGGAGGGATACATTCAAGATCATATTTTGGCTCTCATGGACTTGTTTTAATTGTCTTTAACTTCAAGTTGAACTTGCATATGAGCAGTTTATGATCTGTTCTACAATCAGATCCTGGCCTAGTTTTGACTGAAGATATTGAGCTTTTCTACCACCTACTGCCACAGATGTAGTCAATCTGATTCGTGTGTGTTCCATCTGGTGAAGTCCACATGTACAGCCGCCGTTTTTGTTGTTGAAAAAAGGGGTTTGCAATGAACAAGTCATTGGTCTTGCAAAATTCTACCATGTGAGTTCCAGCATTGTTTCTGTCACCAAGTCCACATTTTCCAGCTGCTGGTGATTCACCTTTGTTTCCAACTTTTGCATTCCAGTCACCAGTGATAATTAACACATCCTGATTGTATGTTTGGTCAATTTCAGACTGCAGCAATTTATAAAAATCTTCAATTTCCTCATCTTTGGCTTTGGTGCATAAATTTAAATAATAGTTATATTAATGGGTGTTCCCTGTAGGTATATGGATATTATCCTATCACTGACAGCAATGTACTTCAGGACAGATCTTGAAACATCCTTTGTGATGACGAATGCCACACCATTTCTCTTTAAACTGTCATTCCTGGCATAGTAGATCATATGGTTGTCTGATTCAAAATAGCCAAAACCAGTCCATTTCAGCTCACTAATGCCTGTGATATCAATCTTTATGTGTTCCATTTCATTTTTGACAACTTCCATTTTCCTAGATTCATACTTCGTACATTCCATGTTCTTATTATTAATGGATATTTGTCTCTGTTTCTCCTCTATCTGAGTGGAGCTATGTCAGCAAATGGAGGTCTTGAAAGCTTTACCTTATCCATATGAGTAAGGCTGATTTTACTCTGATAATGCAGCTCTTTCCCAGTCCTACTTTGAGAGCTTCCTAAGCTAAGTGACTCATCTTCCTCCTCTGTATTGGACAATGTTTCCAGACCACTCATAAAATTGCACAGTAATGTATCAGACAGTATTTCTCTGCTATTCATAAGATTTTCCCTGACCAATTCTTTGAGAAGTGGATAGCCTCCTCCTTCTTCCTAGTCTGTGTCAGTCTGCAAGCTGGGCTGATACCTGTGCATCATGTACACCCCAGTGGGTTTGAAACACCTGTGGCACAGCCTCAAGACTCACAGCAACAAATCACCACAGTAGGACAAACTGACAGAGAAGTTTGTCTCCTTCAGCTGTTGGAAACCCCTCCAAGCACCCTTACCTTGATCCCTGCGGCTGACTCCTTGATCTCTTCTGGTCCCCTTTTCCTTTTCTGTCCTCTCTCTGCCTTCTCACCTCACTGCTTGTGGGGCATGGCCTGGGTTCCCTCTCCTCACCTGGGTCCCTCTGCCTGACTCCTCTATCTGTTCCGGTCCCCTTTTCTGTCCTCTCCCTGCCTTTCCACCTCACTGCTGGAAGGGCATGGCTTGGGTTCCCTCTCCTCACCTGGGTCCCTGTGCTGACTCCTCAATCTGTTTCAGTCCTGGAACAGATCAACTACTATCTAGTAGATTTCCCATCTATTTCACTCCTAGGGATACCATCCCTAAGTAGCCAATATCATAAGTCCATACTATTTAGATTATTCTGATCACTGCTTTCATTCTATTATCCATTATGATAATCATGCCTACCTTTCCTTGTTAATTAAGTGCTGTCACATGAGCCCTACCGCAATGAGTTCCAATCAGCCCCACTGCAGTTTTTTTTTTTTTTTTTTAATTCAATTAGTGCACTTCCCACTGTCAATCTGACCTACATAAGATAGCAATCAGAGCAGTCTGAAAGGATGCTAGGGCCCTTTACAAGTTTGTTCCTCACCATTGTGGTAAAAAGTATGCCCTCAGGGCACTCCTACCAGTCATCTGTCAGTTTGTCATTCTCCAGTGGTTTGTTTGTTGCTGTAAGGCTGGAAGCTATGCCAGCAGTATTTCCAATACCAGCAGGGTCACACATGGTGGACAGGTTTCAGCAGAGCTTCCAGACTAAGACAGACTTGGAAGAAGGAAGGAGCCATCCATATCAAAGAAATGGCTAATGAAAGCCTTATGAGTAGCAGTGAAACACTGCCTGATATTTTACTGGAAAACTTTACAAATAGCCCTGAAGCATTGTCCAACATAGGTGCAGATGATAAGCACCTCAGGTAAGAAAGCACTCAGATTAAAAGTGAGGAAGAGCTGCCTTCTCAAAGTAGAGTTGACCTTAATGACATAGGTGGAGTAAAACCTCCAGGACCCTCATTTGCTGATGGTACACAACTCAAAATGGGAATAAACAGCTGCAAATATCCATTAATAATCAGAATGTATGAAAGCAGAAAACCTGGAAGTTGTCAAAAATGAAATGGAACACATAAAGATTGATATCCTAGGAATTAGTGTGCTGAAATTATCTGGTTTAGGCCATTTTGAATCAGACAATAATATGACCTACTATGTTGGGAATGATAAATTGAAGAAGAATAGCATGGTATTTATCACTACAAAGAATGTTTCAAGATTTATCATGCACTACAATGCTGTCAATGATAGGATAATATCTGTACACTTAGAAGGAAGACCAGTTAATATTGCTATTATTCAAATTTATGTCCCAACCACTAAAACCAAAGATGAAGAAATTGAAGATTTTTACCAACTTCTGCAGTCTGAAATTGACCAAACATGCAATCAAGGTGTATTTTTGATTAATGGTGATTGGAATGTAAACGATGGAAACAAAGAAGAATCATTTGTAGTTGGAAAACATGGCCTTGTAGACAAAAAATTATGCCAGAGACTGCATGGTTGAATTTTGCAAGACCAACAACTTATTTATTTATTACAAATACCTATTTTCAACAACATAAATGGTGGCTATGCACATGGATCTCACTAGATGGAATACACAGGGATCAGACAAACTGCATGTGTGGAAAGAGGCAATTGAGAAGTTCAATATCTTCAGCCAAAACAAGGTTAGGAGCTGATTGTGGAACAAACCATTAATTGCTCATATGAAAGTTCAAGCTGAAGCTGAAGCAAATCAAAACAAGTCCATGAGAGCCAAAATGAAACTTTGATTATATCTCACCTGAATTTAGAGACCATGCATAGAATAAATGTAACACATTGAACATTAATGACAATACCAGAGGAGTTGGTGGACAACATGAAGAATCAAGTCAGATCCGACTCATAGCAACCCCTCCTTGGGTTTCCAAGACAGTGTCACTATGGAAGTAGATTGTCTAACCTTTCTTCCGAGGGGTGACTGGTGGGTCGCCAAGCTTTCTGGTTAGCAGTCAAATACCTTAGGCACTATGCCACCAGAGCTCTCATGAAGAAAATAAAAGATCATTAAAAAGACAGGGAAGGAGAAAAGACCAAAATGGATGTTAGAAAAGACTCCAAAACTTGCTCTTGAATGGAGATTAGTTAAGGCAAATGGAAAAAAATGACAAGATAGAAGAGTTATCTTAAAGATAACTTAAACAGCAGTTCAAAAAGACAAAGTATTATAATTGTGGTAGTTAAGGTTATGTGTCAACTTGACTGGGGCTAGTTTTGAGTGACTGAGCAGCAATGTAGTTATTCTCCATGGTGAGATTGGTAATCAACCCCGTGGTGAGATCTACTGGATCAACTGCTGCCTTAGGGGTGTAGTCTGCTTCCAGTATATAAGGAATAAGGAAAAGCACTAAGAATGGTCTCTAGTTTTGGGTGTGCAGGGATTCTGCTTGTAACTGCATCTTTGTTCAGAAGTCTGCCATGTTGTCTGTCAATTTTGGGACTCTTAATGGAGTTGAATCAGTGGCCTGCCTCATTGTTTGGTAATATTGAGACTATGCCATTTTATTTGTTCACCTTGTGTTTGTCAGCTTCAGCAGCCAGTAGCTGCCTGAGTGAAGAGATACCTCTAACTCCAGTGGGCCTGGAGCAAGAGGTAGAACTTAAACACAAGGTCAAGGGGATTTCACCCAGCCCCTAGAGCCTGACACTGAACTCAGACTTCTAGCTTCCAAAACTATAAGGGAATAAATTCTTGTTTGTTAAAGTCATCCATTTGTGGTATTTTCTGTTGGAGCAGCATGAAGTAACCAAAATAATAATGAAAGGTGCAAAGACCTGAAGTTAGAAAGCCAAAAGGTAAGAACACACTTAGCATTTCTCAAACTGAAAGAACCAAAGAAAAATCTCAAGCCTCAACTTACAATATTGAAAGATTCTATGGACAATATATTAAATTATGCAGGAAGCATCAAAAGAAGATGGAAGGAATATACAGAGTTACTGTACCAAAAAGAAATAGTTGGTGTTCAACTATTTCAGGAGGAGACATGTGATAAAGAACTGATGGTAATGAAGAGGGAAGTTTAAGCTGCACTGGAGGAATTGGTAAAAAACAATACTCCAGAAACTGATGGAACACCCATTGAAATATTTCAACAAATGGGTGCCTCACTGGAAGCACTTACTTATCTATACCAAGTAATTTGGAAGACAGCTACTTGTGGTCACCTATCTGGAAGAGATCCATTTTTGTACCCATCCAAAGAAATGTGATCCCACAGGATGTGGAAATTATCAAACAATATCATTAACATCACACACAAGTAAAATCTTGCTGAAGATAATTCAAAAACTGTTGCAGCAATACATTGACAAATAATTTCCATAAATGAAAGCTGGATTCAGAAGAGGATGTGGAATGAAACATATCGTTGCTGATGTCAGATGGGTCTTGGCTGATAGCAGAATACCAGAGGATGTTTCCTTATATTTTATTGACAATACAAAAGCATTCAATTGTGTGGATCATAACGAATTATTGATAACATTGTTCAGAATGGGAATTCCAGAGCCCTTGATTGTGTTCATAAGGAACCTGGATATAGACCAGGAGGCTGTCATTTGAAAAGAACAAAAGGATACTTCATGGTTTAAAATCAGGAAGGGTGTAGGTCAGGGTCATATCCTTTCACCATACTTATTCAAACTGTCCACCTAGCAGATAGTCAGAGAAGCTGGACTATGTGAAGAAGAATATGACATCAGGATTAGAGGAAGACTCATGAAAAACCTGTGACATGCAGAAGACACAACCTTCCTTGCTGAAAGTGAAGATGACTTGAAGCACTCACTGATAAAGATTAAACACTAAAGTCTGCAGTATGGGTTACAATTCAACATAAAGAAAACAAAAATCCTCACAAATGCACCAATAAGCAACATCATGATAAATGGAGAAAAGATTGAAGTTGTCAAAGATTTTATACTACTCAAATCTACAACCAATACCTAAGAAAGCAGTGGTCAAGAAATCAGATGTCGTATTGCATTTGGCAAATCTGCTGCAAAAGAACTTCTTAAAGCGCAAAGATATCTCTTTGAAGACTAAGGTGTAACAGACCAAAGATATGGTGTTTTGAATTGCCTCATATACATGTGAAATCTGGAAAATGAATAACGGAGAACAAAGAAGAGTTGATTCTTTTGAAATGTGGTGTTGGTGAAGACTATTAAAAATACCATGGACTACCAGAAGAACAAAGAAATCTGTCCTGGATGAAGTGCAGTCAGAGTGCTCCTTGGAAGCAAGAATAGTCAGACTTCATCTCACTTACTTTGGTCATGGTGTCAGAAGGGACCATTCCCTGAAAAAGGATATCATGCTTGGTAAAATGGAGGATCAGTGAAAAAGTGGAATGTTCTCAAAGAGATGGATTAGCACAATGGCTACACTGATGCGCTCAAGTATAACAAGGATTGTGAGGATGGAGCATGTCTTGGCAGTGTTTTGTACTGTTGTGTATGTGATCTCTATGAGTTGGAGCCAACTGGATGACACCTAACAACAACCGTGCACTCCATGTGTAGGTCTATGGGTCTAATCTGATAAATCCATTCTAATGTGCCACTTTCCCTAAGCCTGTGGATACTTTCTTCTACAACATACCAAGGCTGATCTGGTACTTCAACTTGACTTAGTTTAGCCCTCTGCATAATCCATGTTTCAGTAAACCAACCAAATAAACTATTAGATTATTTACTAACCTATAGGAGCTCTGGTAGCATAGTGGCTAAAGCACTTGACTGCTAACCATAAGGCTGGCGGTTCAAACCCACCAGCCACTCCTCGGAAGGAAGGTTGGGCAATCCTACTTCCGTAGTGATACTGCCTCGGAAACCCAAGGAGGGGTCACTATGAGTCGGGGCCGACTCGACGGCACATAACAACAACAACATCAAGCTGAAATACTGAATGAAGAATCTGTGTTAGTAGGTCCAAATCAATGATCTCCAACTGATCTAACTTTATATTCCTTGTACCCTCACACCCTCAATAGCCATTCTCACACATATTCTCCAAGTTTCTGTTTGTACATATTAGAAAAATGAAGCAGTTCTTTAAGAATGTAATTTACCTCTTCCTGGGGTCAGACTTTGTACTTCACCTTCTGGAGCTTTCTGGGATTTAAGTCTATTTTTAGGTACAGAAACAAAAAATGGGTGGTGGGGGTGATTACTGGGAAAATGGAACCATGTTTTGTAAGGCATCTGAATCAGGTAATGCTCCAAATGACTCCCTGGGCAATATCTCAAACAATGAGTTATTAAGCACAGCTGGGTTAATCACATTAGGTGAGGGTAAGAGGGTTGGTTCTATTGACAGAAGTTATTCAACAGAATTAGGAGCTCAGTGTCACCAGATTGCTGCCCATATGTTCCCCTGCCATGCCAACTTTTAGGATCCTATTTCTTCCCAATCAATGCACTCAAGTTTACAGTTTGATGTAGGGAATTCAACTGGCATTTTATTTCAGCCACTCTAATGATATAAAAACAAAACAACAATGATAAGATTCAGTTTGGCTTTCAGCAAGATCAACTATGTTGTTACAATAAATAAAGCTTTCTTCAGGGCCACAAGTGGAAATATTTCTTCAGGGCCACAAGTGGAAATATTTCTTCAGGACCACAAGTGGAAATATTTATACAGCACTTTAGCCTGTACTCAAAAGTCCTGAGCTCATCTCTTGTTTTCACCACTTTGTCTAGGGAAAGTTGGACAACTAACCAGATACCTCATACTTATTCTGACAAGATTGCAGAGAAGTATCAAACATGCAATCACCTAGAACTTTGCTTCTCACCAATACTTGATCTATTGGTGTGATATTTTGCATATTATTGTTGTTACTTCATATTATGGATTAGTAAGACCCTGTTTACTAATGGAGGCGGAGTCACCAGCACCTTTAAGACTAATCAGACTTACGAACCAATTTATAAAAACTCATTCTTATGATTTTGTTCTTCTAGGACCACTCTCAGTACCAAATGTCTTAGGCTTGGTTCTCTAAGAAAACAAAGCCAATGAATCTTGTACGCACACACATCTATACACACATGTACACACACAGAGAGATTTATCTCAAGGAAGTGGCTCACAGAGTCTCAAGCTGATGAGTCAAAGTACAGGCTGGAGGTTTCTCTTGACTCATGTAGCTGCAGAGGGTGACAAATCCAAGATAAGAGGGTAAGATGGCAGCTTTCTATTTTACAGGCTAGGAAGGCAAAAATCCCAAGATCAGCAGGCAATATAGCAGGGTACTGGCTGGAGCATGCCACGGGTTCAAGTCCCAAGAACTGCAGATCATATGATGATTATCCAGGTGTAGGATGTAGATCAACCCAAAAGCCAGAGAGCATTGCTAGAAAGTCCATATATATTGGAAGCATTCCACATCCTCAAGGACACTCCCTTTCAATTGATTAGTTGCTCATAGTAGATCTCATCATGGAAGTGAGTGATTACATTATATCAGATTTCATCTCTGGGCATGGCTATATCATAACTGCCAAACCACTGAGAATCATGGCCCTGCCAAAATTGTCACACAACCTTAACCATCAGAGGCACTAACTCCCTGGCACTTTTAGTCTATGCCTGCACACAGGCTAAGAGTGCTTCTAGGAAGAAAGACAGATGCTATGGGAGAAAAAGCAGCAAACAGCAAAACATAGGGGAAAGGCAGTGAAAGCATGCACACCAGAGTGCAAGAATTAGGTACAAAATCATGTTTACTCCATCTGTGATAGAGTAGTTATGTATGTCTTCTAAGTGCCAAACTGATTAAAGCACCGCCATTTGAAGTTTATTCTCCTTCTAGATTCTCACTTTTGCAGGTTATTACTATTGCTCATATACAATAAAAAAATATCTTGGGTGAACTACTCCAATATACAATCATAAATTAAATATAAACACAACAACATGACAATATCTCAGAGACAACAGACCACTGCAGTCCACATAAAGAAGCAAGATAAAGTTGTAAAAGCAAGAGAAAAAGATACAGACCCAGAAAACATTCCTGAGGAAGATGTAACATTGGAACTCTTTCATAAGGAATTCAAAAGAATTATATTTAAGTACCTTCATAGGATTGAAAGATGTTGTTGTTATGTGCCATCGAGTCGGCCCCGACTCATAGCGACCCCTCCTTGGGTTTCCGAGGCAGTATCACTACGGAAGTAGGATTACCCAACCTTCCTTCTGAGGAGATAGATCATTGAAAACACTGGCAAAGTTAAGGAAATTACAGACAAAACCATAGAATAACTTCAGAAGACAAGACAAGAACAAAATGACAAAATAGATGAAAAATTATAAATTATACAAAATCTACAGATAGAAATCCAGAAGATTAATACTGAAATTTCAGAAATAGATAACTCATTGGGAGGTCAAAGGAGTAGAATCGAATCAATAGAATTAATGAGATTGAAGACAAATACCTCAATATTACTTTGGTAAGGTTCAATCAGAAAAAATAAATAAATAAAAACAAAATGAGAAAGCCTAAGATTCATGTGAGATAACTTATGTGTAATAAGGATTACAGAACAGAAACAGACAAAACCGCAGAGAAAATAGTGGAAGATTTGTTGAAAGAGAATTTCAATGATATGATGAAAGACAAGAATATATCCATTCAAGAAATCCAACAAGTATTAAATAGGATAGCCCCCAAAAGAAAATCACCAAGACATATCATCAACCTCATCAAATCCAAGACAAAGAAAGAATCCAGCAAGCAACATGGGAAAAATGAAAGGACAACCAATAAGACTAAGCTCCAATTTCTCAGCAGGAACCATGCAGGTGAGAAGGCAATGGGACAACATATATAAAATCCAAAAAGGGAAAAAATTCCAAACAAGAATTATATATCAAGGGTGTTCTGGAAAGATGGTGGAATAAGCAGACAAACTACATAAAAACCCTCTTCAGCAAAGAAAGGGGAACCAATTAACACAGATACAGAAGAAAATCCTGGAGACCTTAGCTTTAAAAAACAGGATACAGAAGTGGACTAAACTCCAATGAGTAAAAGAACCTGCATGAAAAAAAATGAAAAAATAAACATATGGAGCTGCAGTCTGTCAGAAATTCTGACTGAATGGACAGCTTGGATAATGCCAAGTGGTACTAGGACCTAAGAATTAACATTAAAATTTTCCCCACTAGTCAGGGGCTTCACAGAGGACTACACTGCTGGCTGGTAAATAAAAAGGGAAGCAATGAAGAGGGAGATGGTCTGAGCTGTGGACTTTTGCCTGTCTGGAGGGCACCACCATTTTGAATGTTCACAAGTGGTTTGACCATTTTGGATATTTAAAGTGACAGCATTCTCTCAGATTCCAAGGACCTAAGTATAGTCTCCACTTGCCAGGAACCACAAGGATATTCTGGACAGATACAACTGGAAAGTTAACAGAGATCTAAACACAACAACCTAACAATATCTAGGAGATAAGAGACCATCACTCCCCACACAAAGAAGCAAGATAAAGTAGTAGAAACAAGGGAGCAGGATACAGACTCAGAACATATCCTTGAAAGCAAAGCAGCACTGGAACTCCCTGATAAGGAGTTCAAATGAATTACATGTAGATACCTTCAAAGGATTGAGAGACAGATCAAGAAAAACACTGAAAAAATTAAGGAAAGCTCAGACAAACCCCTAGAACAATTTCAGAAGAAAATACAAGAACAAAATGACAAAATAAACAATAAAATAGAAATAATACAAAATCTACAAATAGAAATCCAGAAGATTAATACTAAATTTTCAGAAATAGATAGTACATTGAAACAAAAATGAGTAGAATTGAATCAATGGAAGACAGGATTCATAAGATTAAAGACAAATACCTGAATATTTCTTTGGAAAGGGATCAATCAGAAAAAAAGATCAAAACAAAATGAAGAAAGCCTAAGGTTCGTGTGGGATACCATCAAAAGGAATAACCTATGTGTAACTGGAACACCAAAAAAGGAAGACAAAAAAGAAATCACTGAGAAAATTGTCCAAGATTTTTTGGAAGAGAACTTCCTGGATATGATGAAAGATGAGAATATATCCATTCAGGAAGGCCAATGAAATTCAAATAGGATAGACCACAAAAGAAAATTACTAAGACATATCATCATCAAACTCATCAAAACCAAAGACAAAAAAAAAAAAAAGAATCCTGAAAGCAGCATAGGAAAAACAAAAAGTTACTACAAAGGACAACAAATAAGAATAATCTGAGTTCCAGTAAGATGGTGGAATAGGCAGAAAGACTGCACAGACCTTCTTCCACAAAGAAAAGGGAAAATAATTTGCTGCATCTGGCAAAACCACACAGGTTACGAAATGAAGTGACACAAAAGGATTAATAGTTTTCCTTTTTTATTATTTAAAGAATGGGGGCCAGGAAGATGCCCTGCATGTTCTGCCAGAGCAACCCCTGATGCCTTTGTTTTACTTTATATATATGTTTGTACATGATTACATCATTAGTCTTGGAAGTCATACAATCAGCTTATTCTCTACAGAGCTAAAGTTTTACTCCTCCACGTGCTCAAGGACAACAGGTGGTCATTAAAACAATCACAGAAATGTCCTCAGGAATAAGGAGTATAAAATGATAAATGTTTACTAGGACACAGTGACACCAAGTATCAAACATCTCAAAAAGATAAAAAACATGGAAAATAACATCTACTTTTAATACTTTGATGTTTTGCCAATTAAGTATTTAACAGTGAGAGAGACCTTGCCATCTCTTAAAACAACATTCAAACACAGAGAGGTCTTGCCATCTATAAAAGCACTCAATCACAAGAGACACCTTGTCATCTATTCACTGTAATTAGAACATGTGCCTTGCAATTGTGTTTTTTGGGGGGGTCTTTTTTTGGTCCCCAACACCAATTAACACAGATACAGAAGATAATCCTGGACTCCTGAGCCTTGAAGGAAAGGATATAGAAATGGACTAAACTCCAAGTAGCAGAGGAATTTGCATGAAAACACCAAAAAAGGAGACATAAGGAGTGGCACTCTGGCAGTGATCCTGATGGCACAGACAGCTTGGATATTGCCGAGTGGTGGTAAGACTTAAGAATTAAACCCAAAATTGGCCCTGCTAGCCAGGGACTGCACGGAAGATTGCTCTGGTAGCTGAGGAATAAAAGGGAAAGCAGCGAAGAGGATGGCAGGCTGACCTGTGGACTTTTGTCTGTCTGGAGGGCACAGCCATTTTGAATGTTTACAAATGCCTTGACCATTTTGGATGTTTAAAGTGACAGCATTCTCCCAGATTCCAGGGCCTTAAAAACTTAAGACTGCTCTGGTGGCTGGGGGAAAAAGGGAAAGCAGCGAAGAGGATGACAGGCTGAGCTGTGGACTTTTGTCTGTCTAGAGAGTGCAGCCATTTTGAATGTTCACAAGTGCCTTGACCATTTTGGATATTTAAAGCTACAGCATTCTCCCAGATTCCAGAGACTTAAGAACTTAAGACTACTCTGGTAGCTGGGGAATAAAAGGGAAAGCAGTGAAGAGGATGGTTGGCTGAACTGTGGACTTTTGTCTGTACAGAGGGCACAGCCATTTGTGAATGCTTACAAGCAGCTTGTTCATTTTGGATATTTAAAGCAACAGCATTCTACAAGATTCCAGGAACAGGCTCCACTTGCCAGTAAACCCAACGACACTCTAGACCTGGATGACTAGAAAGGTGTGAAATTCCCTTTGTTACTCTTATACACCACACCCTCTTGGTGAATGGAGGTGCAACCATTCCTCACTTCTACCTATCTTCTGGGCCTACAGGGACTCCACCCCAGTCTGTGTGCTCAAACAGAGCCTGGGTGTCCTGCCCTACCCGGTTTTTTTTTTTTTTTTTTTTCTGTTTTCTGTTTTTTAGTTTGTTGGTTTTTGTGTGTTCTAAAACTACTGTTATTATTATCACTTTTATCCCTTTTACTGTTATTCTTTATTCTTCCCCTGCAAGGTTCTAGTTTTCAGTTTTTTTCTTTTCCTGTTCCTGGTTGCAATATATTTTTCTTTTCTTTTCTCTTTCTTATAGTTAAGCCCGTTCTAAATACAATAATACCACAATGTCTCAGAGACAACAGACCATTACAGTCCAGACAAAGAAGCAAGATAAAGTGATAGAAAAAAGGGAGCAGGACACAGACTCAGAAAACAACCCTGAGTAAGAAGCAGCATTGGAACTCTCTGATAAAGAATTCAAGAGAATTATATTTGGGTATCTTCAAAGGACTGAGAGACTAACAAAGGAAAACACAGAAAAACCCTAGAAAATTTTTGGAAGAAAATACAAGAACAAAATGACAAAATAAATGAAAGATTAGAAAAGATTCTAAATCTACAGATAGAAATCCAGAAAATTAATACTAAATTGTCAGAAATAGATAATACATTGGAAGGACGAAAGAGTAGAATTGATGCAATGGAAGACAGAATTAATGAGATTGAAAATAAATAACTGAATACTTCTTTGGAAAGGGGTCAATCAGAAAAAACGTTTGAAACAAAATGAAGAAAGCCTAAGGCTCATGTGGGATACCATAAAAAGGTATGTGTCATTGGAATTCCAGAACAGGAAGAGAATAATAAAACCACAGAGAAAATTGTCCAAGATTTGTTGGAGGAGAACTTTCCTGACAGGATGAAAGATAAGAGTATATCCATTCAGGAAGCCCAATGAACCCCAAACTGGATAGACCCCAAAAGAAATAACCAAAACATATTATCATCAAACTCATCAAAACCAAAGACAAAGAAAGAATCCTGAAAGCAGCACAAGAAAAAAACAAAAAGTTACTAAAAAAGAATAACCAGTAAGAATAAGCTCTGATTTCTCAGCAGAAACCGTGCAAGCCAGAAGGCAAAAGGACGGTATATATAATACCCCAAAAAAGAAAAATTTTCAACAAAGAATTATATACCTGGCAAAATTGTCCCTCAAATATGGTGCTGAAATAGGAGATTTCTAGATAACAAGAAATTAAAGGAATTTGTTAAAACCAAGCCAACCTTACAAGAGATACTAAAGGGAGTCCTTTGAACAGAGAACCAAAAATAACAAATAACAACCAACAATTAATATACAAGATGACATAACCCAGAAACCACAGCTGGGGACATACCAAAGTAAAATAAGCTTACAATATTCTAAACAGGGAACCAGAAACATCAAGTGGCAAGTGAGGACAACTACAAACCAATAAAAGGGAAAATACTCTGTAGTTTCAGAACTTCTAAATGGTGAGGAAGTCAAGAGAGTTGCAAGATAGAATGGACTGTTCTAATCTTGGGGTGGGGGGTATCATAAATCACAAGGTAACCGCAAAGAAAAAATATAAACCTTCACATCACAATAAAAAAGAGGACAAGCATGAATATTCAGCAAATACTAAAACAACAGCAACAAAGGAAAGGATAACAAGACTCATAAACATAATGAGCTAAGCACAGAAAATAATATGGAACAAAGAAACCAGGGACACCATGAAAAAACACATACCAAAATGACAGCAACAAAATCATACTTGTCAATAATTACACTGAATGTTAATGGATTAAATGCACCACTCAAGAGATTGCAGATTGAATAAGAAAACAAAATCCATCAATGTCCTGTCTACAAGAGATACACCTTACAGACAAAGAAAAAAATAGACTAAAAATCAAAGGTTGGAAAAAGATATATCAAGGAAATGGCAACCATAAAAGAGCAGGAGTGGAAATATTAATTTCTGATCAAAAAGACTTTAAGACAAAAACTACAATATGAGATGAGAAAGGACATTATATAATGATTAAAGCATCAATTGAACAAGAAGAAATAACCATAATAAATATCAATGGACCCAATGAAAGAGCCCCAAAATACATAAATCAGGCTTTAAAAGAGTTGAAAAGTCAAAAGATGACTCCACAGTCATAGTGGGAGACTTTAATAAACCACTATCAATGAAAAACAGAACAACTGGAAAGAGACTCAACAAAGATGCAGAAGAGCTAAACAATACAATTCACAACTTGACCTTATAGACATCTACAGAACACTTCACCCAAAAACAGAACAATATACATTTTTTTCCAGTGCACATGGAACATTTTCCATGATAGACAATATGTTAGGCCATAAAGCAAGCCTTCATAAATTTAAAAACATCGAAAAACTGCAAAACATCTTCTCAGATCATAATGCTATCAGATTGGGAATCAACAATGAGATCAACAGACAAAGAGTAAACACGTAGAAACTGAACAATTCCTTCCTTGAGAAAGACTGGGTAAGAGAATAAATAAAAATTGAAATTCAAAAATTCCTTGAATCAAAAGAGAATGAAAACACAACATACCAAAATCTTTGGGACACAGCAAAAGCACTGATCAGAGGCCAATAGCATTAAATGTACACATCAAAAAAGAAGAAAGGGCCAAAATCAACACTTTAAACCAACATCTCCAACAATTAGAAAAAGAACAGCAAGAAAAGCCTATAGTCACCA
>NW_006921895.1:4256772-4259977 GCF_000298275.1 Orycteropus afer afer
CTGATCAAAACTGTCAGCAATATAGGAATAGAAGGGACATCCTCAATATAATAAAGGGCAGTTATGCAAAACCAACAGCCAACATTATGCTCAATGGAGAGAGACTGAAACCATTTCTCTTGAGAACAGGAACCAGACAACGATGCCCACTATCTCCACTCCTATTCAACATTGTACTGGAAGTCCTAGCCAGGGCCTTAAGGCAAGAAAGGGAAATCAAAGCCATCCAAATTGGTAAGGAAGAAGTCAAACTATCCCTATTTGCTGATGATGTGATCCTATACCTAGAAAACTCAAGAGACTCAGTCAAAAATCTACTGGAAGTAATTGAGAGATTTAGCATAGTGGCAGGATACAAGATTAACATCCAAAAATCAGTTGAATTTCTCTACCCCAGCAAAGCAATTGCTGAAAAAGAAATAAGGAAATCAATACCATTTACAATAGCTACCAAAAAATAAAACACTTGGGAATAAATCTGACCAGGGACACAAAGGAGCTGTACAAAGAAAACTACAAAAAAACTACTTCAAAAAACCATAGGAGATCCACATGCATGGAAGAACATACCATGTTCATGGATAGGAAAATTGAACATTGTGAAAAATATCAGTTCCACCTAAAGAAATCTATACCTTCAATGCAATCCTAACCCTGATCCCCTCAACATTCTTTAAGCATATGGAAAAACCAATCACTAACTTTATATGGAAAGGGAAGAGACCTCACACATAAGCAAAGCACTGTTGAAGAAGAACAAAGTTGGAGGTCCCACATTCCCAATCTTAAAACATGCTACACAGCCACAGTACTCCAAACTGTCTAGTATTGTTACAAAGATAGACACATAGACCAATGGAATAGAATTGAGAACCCAGAAATAGATTCATCAACCTATGATCAGCTGAGTTTTGACAAATGGCTAAAATCAATTAAATAGGGAAGAGGTGTTCTCTTTAACAAATGGTGCTGGCAAAACTGGATATCCATCTGCAGAAAAATGAAACAAGATCTGTACCTCACAAAAAACTAACTCCAGATGGATTAAAGATTTAAATGTGAAACCTAAGACTATGAAGTTCTTGAAAGAAAAACTAGAGGCAAATTTAGGGACACTAATATATGGCATAAATTGACTATCAAGCATAACACAAAATGCACAAACAGCAGAAGATAAACTAGATGAATGGGAACTTCTAAAAATTAAATTTTTATGCACTTCCAAAAACTTCTTCAAAAGAGTCAAAAGAAAACCTACAGATTGGGAAAAAATATTTGACAGCTACATAAGTGACAATGGAATTATCTCTACAATTTATAGAAAACTCCAACACCTCAACAACAAAAAGCCAAACAATCCAATTTAAAAATGGGCAGAAGACCTGAATAGACACTTCCCCAAAGAGGATATTCAGGTGGCCAACAAACGTATGAAAAAATGTTCACAATGATTAGCCATTAGAGAGATGCAAATCAAAACAACAATGAGATACCATCTTGTGCCAGCACTAGTAACAAAGTTCAACAAGACAGAAAATAACAAAGGCTGGTGAGGTTGTGGAGAGATTGGGACTCTCATACACTGCTAGTGGTACTGACAAATGATACAACCACTATGGAAAGCATTTTGGAGATTCCTTAAAAAGTTGAAATTAGAAATAGCATTTGACCCAGCCATTCCATTACTGGGTATATATCCTAAAGAAGTGAGAGCCAGGACAAAAATAGATACACGCACACCCATGTTCATTGTAGTACTATTTACGATAGCAAAAAGTTGGAAACAACTTAGGTGCCCATCAACAGAAGAATCAGAAGAATAGATAACTAAACTGTGGTACAAATGCACAATGGAATATTATGCAAACCTAAAGAATAACAGAATCTGCAAAACACTGCATAACGTGGATGAACTTGGAGGATATTATGCTGAGTGACATAAGTCAATCACAGAAGGACAAATATTGTATTAGTTCGTTATTGTAAAATGTCAAGAAAAGGTTTTTCTACGGAAGGAAATTTTCTTTGTTGGTTACCAGTGGTGAAAAGGGAGAGGAGGGGAGGGAACAATGTTAGATAGGTAGGAACAAGTATTGATTTGGGTGAAGAGAAGGGCAATATACCAAATGCGAGTAATCAACACATGGCATTGAGGAAGAGCAAGACATAGAGAAGTGCATGGGAGGTACAGACAGCAAAAATGAACCCTTTTTCACATACACTACTGTGTTGTCAGTGAAGGCAAACATTGATATACAGGCAGATATATGAGTGGACAGGCTGATCTATTAGGTACATCCATATAGGGAGCAGTGTGCCCAAGATCATGTATAGGGTCTGATAGAGCCTGATGGAACCACTGAGACTATGGCCCCTGGAATTGAAACCAATCTTGTGACTTCCAGCCAAACAAAAGACAAGCATATGAGCTGAACATTTACAATAGGTAAATATACTCCTTGGAGAGACCAATTGTGGAGAATAGAAGGGCTGTGTATGCACAAGGAGACAGCTTGGCGGGCAGGAGTGCATGGAAAGGAAGAACACAGGGAAGAGGTGACTATGAGGTAGGAGTGGGAGGGGAGCTGTTGTATTGTGGTAAATAGTAGTCAATTTCATGAGAAAAAAAAGTGTATATGAGCTGCTGTATAGAATGTGAATTCACTTTGTAAACTTTTACCCAAACCACAATTAAAAAAAAAAAAAAATTATGTACACTGTAAAATTGTCCCTCAACTATGATGATGAAATTAGGACATTTTCAGATAAGCAGATATTAAGGAAATTTGCTACCACCCTTATAAGAGATGCTACAGGGACTTCTTTGGACAGAGAACCAACAACAAACAACAATAGACCATTAATGCACATGATGACATAACACAGAAACGAATACAGTTATGTAAGCACAGAGTAAAATAAGCTTATAAGATGATAAACATGGAACCAGAGACATGAATTGCCAAATGAGGACAACTACAAACTAAAAAGTGGGGGAAAAAAAATAGTGTAGTTACATAACTTCTAAATGGTGAGGAAGTCAAGACAATTGTAAGATAGAACAGATTGTTCTAAACTTGGGAAGAAAATTATAAACTGCAGGGAACCTCAAAGAAATAATAAACATTCACAACAAAGTAAAAAAGAGGACAAGCACAACTATTTAGCAAATACTAAAACAATAACAACAAAGGAAATGATAACA
>NW_006921895.1:4265052-4268024 GCF_000298275.1 Orycteropus afer afer
GAGACTGAAACTATTCCCCTTGTGAACAGGAGCCAGACAAGGATGCCTTCTATCACCACTTCTATTCAACATTATATTGGAAATCCTAGGCAGGGCAATAAGGCAAGACACAAAAGACGTGTACAAAGAAAACTTCAAAACACTACTTCAAGCAACCATAAGAGATCTACATAAATGGAAGAACGTATCATGCTTGTGAACAGGAAGATTGAACATTGTGAAAATGTCAGTACTACACAAAGCAATCTATACATTCAATGCAATCCCAATCCAGATCCCATGAACATTCTTTGTTGTTGTTGTTGTTGTTATGTGCTGTCGAGTCAGACCAAATTCATAGTGTCCCCTCCTTGGGTTCTTTATGGATATGGAAAAAACAATCACTAATTCTATAAGGAAAGGAAAGAGACCTCATATAAGCAAAATGTTATTGAAGAACAACAAAGTAGGAGATCTCACACTCCCAGATTTCAAAACATACTATACAGCCACAGTAGTCAAAACTGCCTAGTATTGGTACAATAACAGACACATAGGCCAAGGGAATAGAATTGAGAACCCAGGAATAGATCCATTGACCTATGGTCAGCTGAGTTTTGACAAAGGGTCTAAAGCCATTAAATATGGAAGAGACAGTCTTTTTAACAAATGGTACTGTCAAAACTGGTTATCCATTTGCAGAAAAATGAAACAAGATTCATACCTTACACCATACACAAAACCTAACTCCAGGTGGATCAAAGACTTAAATGTGAAACCGAAAATTATGAATTTCATCAAAGAAAAAATAGGGGAAAATATAGGAACCCTAATTTATGGCATAAGTAGACTATCTAGCATATCCCCAAATGTGCAATAATTAAGAGATGAACTAGATGATTGCACCTTCTAAAAATTATTTTTTTTCTGAGAGTGGGAAGATGCATTGTACCTGTCACCCACGTTTGTTCCCTCTAACATAGCAATTCCTGAATAATGAGGTAAAGCAGATAGAAACAATAATATTGGAGTCATGAGCAACTAAGGAGAAATAAGGTACCAAATTTAGTGGAGGCAGAGAAAAAGAGCAGATTAAACAACTTGGAAAAATAAATGAACCTCTCTAACCAGTGGAGAGATGGAGAAGTAGAGTACTCATTAACAATACAAAAGAGATTGCCAGAGAGAAGGAGGAAATATAAAAGAATTGTGGAACCCACAAAGGTACTTGAGACTTGGAATATCCACACCAGAAGTTTTTTGTCTTTAGGGGCTGAGGTGAAAGGAACACTTTAAATCACCACAACATCTGCTTATTCCAAGTCCAAATCCCCTCCATGATGAACAGAGACCTCCATCCACATCCCCACCAGTGATTACAGCAATGCAAAGAGATCTGGGGAACAACCCAGTACATCTGAATTAATAATCAAAAAAGTGTACCTGCTCCACACATTCAGATATAGTGAAACATAAAATCAGGGTGAAACAAATCAATACATAATTAACAGTTAAAGGCAACAACTTCAAAATGTCTAGGAAACAGCACACAACATCAAACAAACAAACAAACAAAATAAAGAAAGACAATAGAAACAAACCCCAAGCTAAAGAATTATTTACCATGGAAGAACAAGCAATAGAGTTATCTAAGAAGGAATTCAGAAGATGTCTATATAGCACTCTCCAAGAACTCACAGAAACAACAAACAGAATCAATGAGAAGACAGACAGTACCCTGGAAGAATTCAGGAAAACCATTCAAGATCAAAATGACAAGATAAATATACAATTAGAACTGATACAAAAACAGCAGTTAGAAATGCAGAAGATGAATGCTGAAATTACAGTTAAACAACACAGTGGAAGGACAAAAGAGTAGACTAGAACTGGCTGAAGAATGAATTTCCCAACTAGAAGACAAATCCCTTGACACCAGCCTATATGAAGAAAAATCAGAACAAAAGTTAAAAAGAAATAAAGAGAACCTGTGAGTTATATGGGATAACATGAAAAGAAACAACATACTCCTCATTAGAATAGCAGAACATGAGAAGACAAAAGAGAGGGAGCGAGAGAGCGAGAGCGAGAGAGAGAGAGAAAATTGTGGAAGACTTGCTAACAGAAAATTTACACAATAACACAAAGGAAGAAAAGGTATATGTAAAAACTCAACAAACCACATACAGGATAGACCCCAAGAGAAAGTCACAAAGCCATATCATACTCAAACTCTCCAAAATCAAAGATAAAGAAAGAATCTTAGGAACAGCTCAGGAAAAATGAAATGTCACCTACAGTGAACCAATAAGACTAAGTTCTGATTACTCAGCAGAAACCATACAGGCAAGAAGACAATGGGAAGACATATATAAAACACTGAAGGAAAAGAATTTCCAACAAAGAATTCTATAAAAAACATACTCCCTCAAGTCAGATCTGACTCATAGTGACCCCTCCTTGGGTTTACGAGGTGGTATCACTATGGAAGTAGATTGCCCACCCTTCCTTCCAAGGAGTGGCTGGTGGATTTGAACTTTCAGCCTTCTAGTTAGCAGTCAAATGCCTTAGGCACTACACCACCAGAGCTTCTGAATTCTATTTCCAGCTAAATTTTCCCTCAAATATGAGGGTGAAATCAAGACATTCTCAGACAAACAGAAACTGAGGGCATTTGGGAAAAACAAGATCAACCCTACAAGAAATGCTAAAGAGAATTCTTCCAATATAGAACCCACAAAAGAGAAAAACAAATTAAAATCAGGACACTTGACTTTAACACTTAGAAACCAAACCAGAAATAAATGATCAAAATAAGCCTAGAAAACAATGTACACAAAGAAATAAAGGAGTCAATCTGAAGATGACCACAGTAACAAAGTAAATGTTGTTGTTGTTGTTGTGTGCCGTCGAGTCGGCCCTGACTCATAGCGACCCCTCCTTGGGTTTCTGAGGCAGTATCACTACGGAAGTAGGATTGCCCAACCTTCCTT
>NW_006921895.1:4269459-4270769 GCF_000298275.1 Orycteropus afer afer
ATATATATATATACTTTACTGGTTTTGTTTCTCTAGAGAACCCAGTCTAACACATTTGGCACCGAGAGTGGTTCTAGAGAGACAAAATCATAAGGATGGGCTTCCTAAATTGATTCTCCAGTTTGATTAATCTTAAAGACACTAGCGACCCTGTCTCTGTTAGTAAAGAGGGTCCTGCTAATCCATGGCGTGAGGTGGCATCATTAATACACAAAATAGCACCACCAATAGATCAAGTACTTGTGAGAAGTGAGGCTCTGGGTGATCAGATATTTCATACTTTTTTGCAATTTTGTCAGAATGAGGAGTATAAGGAAGCTGGTTGGTTGGTCCTACTTACACTAGACAAAGTGGTGAAAGAGCGAGATGAGCTAAGAGCTGCTGAGTCTCAGCTTAAGCTCTGCATAAAAGACCTCAGGGCTTCCAGCTGTGCTCTGAAAGAATGTCTTTTATCTTCAAGTAACAGAGCAGATATTGCTGAAAAGGAAACCTAGATTCTTATTGTAAGGGTGGCTGAATTACAACACCAATTAAATTGCCAGCCCAGAATGGTGTCTGAAGTTAAAGTGAGGACATTGATTGGGAAAAAATGAGATCCTGAAACCTGGAATGGGGACATATGGGCAAAAGATAGTCAGGAAGATCAAGATACACAGCCTGTAAATTCTGTTGAATCCCTTCCATTTGAACAGATTACCTTAAAGCCATTATCCCCTCCACCTCAGTTTGATGGGATTAGCTCAACTGTTCCTGCTGAGTCATTTCCTGAGGCAGAGGCCATGCAAGACATTGCTGAATGTTCTCAGGAGCTGCTCCAACCACCCATAGTTGCTGCTAGACCTATAATTAAGTTAAGACCAAGCAAGCCCCAAAAGGTGAAATAGAAAGTGTGATTGAGGAGGTGGTATGCTACACTGAAAAGACCTAATTAATTTTGCTAACATGTACAGACAGAAACCTGGAGAATATGTATGGGAATGGCTACTGAGAGTGTGGGATTATGGTGCAAGGAATGTAAGATTGAATCAGTCTGAGTTTATTGATTTAGGCCCACTAAGTACAGATTCTCCATTCAATGTTTCAGCTCAAGAGGTTAGGAAAGGATCTAATAGTTTATTTGGTTTGCTTGCTGAAGCATGGATTATGTGGTGGCCTACCTTAAGTCAAGTTGAAGTACCAGACCTGCCTTGGTATAATGTAGAAGAAGGTATCCAGAAGCTTAGGGAAATTGGCCTGTTAGAATGAATTTATCAGATTAGACCCCTAGAGCCAGAAATGGAGAGTCCAGAAGACATGCCTTTCACCAGTAC
>NW_006921895.1:4271454-4273394 GCF_000298275.1 Orycteropus afer afer
AGGTCAAGTTATTGATGGAGTCTTTGCTAAGGTGCATCTCACAGTGGGTCCAGTGGGTCCCCAAACCCATCCTGCAGTGATTTTCCCAGTGCCTGGATGCATAATTGGAATAGATATACTGAGCAATTGGCAAAAGTACCACATTGGGTACCTGATATGTGGAGTAAGGGATATTATGGCAGGAAAAGCCAAGAGGAAACCATTAAAACTGCCTCTACCTACAAAAATAGTAAATCAAATGCAATACCACATCCCTGGAGGAGTTGTAGAGATTACTGCAACCATTAAGGACTTGAAGGATGGAGGAATGGTGATTCCCACCACATCCCCATTTAATTCGCCTACTTAGCCTGTGCAAAAAGCAGATGGATCTTGGAGAATGACAGTAGATTATCATAAACTTAATCAGGTGGTGGCTCCAATTGCAGCTGCTGTTCCTGACGTGGTTTCATTGCTTGAGCAAATTAGTACATCTCCTGGTACTTGATATGCAGCTATTGATCTGGCTAATGCCTTTTTCTTGATACCAATTTCAAAGGATCATCAGAAGCAGTTTGCCTTCAGCTGGCAAGGCCAACAGTATACTTGCACAGTCTTTCCTCAGGGGTATATAAACTCCCTGGCACTATGTCATAATTTAGTTCATAGAGATCTTGATTGCCTTTCCCTTCCACAAGACATCACACTGGTCCATTATATTGATGACATTATGCTTATTTGACCTAGTAAAGAAGAAGTATCCATGACTCTAGACTTATTGGTGAGACATATGTGTGCTAGAGGTTGGGAAATTAACCGAACAAAAATTCAGGCACCTTCCACCTCAGTGAAATATCTAAGGGTCCAATGGTGTGGGGCATGTCGAGATATTCCTACTAAAGTGAAGGATAAGTTATTGTATCTAGCTTCCCCCACAACTAAAAAGGAGGCACAATGTTTGCTAGGCCTCTTTGGATTTTGGAGGCAACATATCCCTCATTTGGGTGTGTTGCTGCTGCCTATTTATCAAGTGACTCTGAGAGCTGCTAGTTTTGAGTGGGCCCAGAACAACAGAAGGCTCTGCAACAGGTTTAGGCTGCCGTCCAGGCTGCTCTGCCACTTGGGCCATACGATCCAGCTGATCCAATGGTGCTTGAAGTGTCTGTAGTAGATGGAGATGCTGTTTGGAGTCTTTGGCAGGTCCCTATTGGTGAATCACAACACAGACTGTTGGGGTTTTGGAGCAAAGCCCTGCCATCCTCTGCAGATAACTACTCTCCTTTTGAGAAACAGCTTTTGGCTTGTTACTGGGCTTTAGTAGAGAATGAATGCCTAACCATGGGCCACCAAGTCACCATGAGGCCTGAGCTGCCTATTATGAACTGGGTGTTGTCTGACCCACAGAATCATAAAGTTGGATGTGCACAGCAGCATTCTATCGTTAAATAAAAGTGGTATATCACAGATTGGGCTCAAGCAGGGCTTGAAGGCACAAGTAAGTTACATGAGGAATTGGCCCAAATGCCTATGGTCTCCACTCCAGTCACATTACCTTCTCTCTCCCAGTATGCACCTATGGTCTCATGGGGAGTTCCTTATGATCAGTTGACTAAGGGAGAGAAAACTCGTCCCTGGTTTACAGATGGTTCTGCGCAATACGCAGGCACTACTAGAAAGTGGACAGCAGTGGCACTGCAGCCCATTTATGGGACTTCCTTAAAGGACAGTGGTGAAGGGAAATCCTCCCAATTGGCAGAACTTCGAGACATGCATATGGCTGTTCACTTTGCATGGAATAAGAAATGGGCAGATGTATGATTATATACGGATTCATGGGTAGTGGCTAATGGCTTAGCTGGATGGTCTGGCACTCGGAAGGCGCATGATTGGAAGATTGGTGGTAAGGATGTATGGGGAAGAGGTATGTGGATAGATCTCTCTGAATGGGCCAAAGGAATAAA
>NW_006921895.1:4273546-4274083 GCF_000298275.1 Orycteropus afer afer
GGGTGATCATTCAGCAACCTGGTAGCAGGTTGATTACATTGGGCCACTTGCATCATGGAAAGGACAGCATTTTGTTCTTATTGGAATAGATAATTATTCTGGATATGAATTCGCCTTCCCTGCACACAATGCTTCTGCCAAAACTACCATCTGTGGACTTACAGAATGCCTTATCCACCATCATGCTATTCCACACAGCTTTGCTTCGCATCAAGGGACTCATTTCACAACAAATGAAGTGCAGCAATGGACTTATGCTCATGAAATTCACTGGTCTTACCATGTTCTCCATCATCCTGAAGCAATTGGCTTGACAGAATGATGGAATGGCCTCCAGGAAACACAATTACGGTGTCAGTTAGGTGGCAATACCTTGAAGGATTGGGGCAATGTTCTCCAGGAGGCTGTATATGCTCTAAACCAGCATCCAATATATTGTTCTGTTTCTCCAATAGCCAGGATTTATGGGTCCAAGAACAAAGGGGTGGAAACAAGAGTGGTGCCACTTACTATTACCCCTAGTGACCCACTCAAATT
>NW_006921895.1:4274344-4275926 GCF_000298275.1 Orycteropus afer afer
CCACCAGGGAAAGAACCATGACCAGCTGAGGTGCTTGAAGAAGGCAAAGGAAATACAGAATGGGTGGTGGAAGAAGGTAGTTCTGAATATCAGCTATGACCACGTGACCAGCTGCAGAAACGAGGACTGTGATTGTTATATTTCTTTATTTTACATGTGCATCAAATATTTTGTTTCTTTCTGTTATGAACTGTGAAATGTAAATAAGTTTAATGTGTTTTGGCTGTATGTGTGTTAGTGTATCATATTAGGCACAAATGTGACTTTATAGTTGTCCTTATTTAGAGAGTATATATTGTTAAGGAGATGTGTACAACTGCCATGTTGACAAGGGTTGGACTGTGATAGTTGGAGCTATGTGTCAACTTGGCTGGACCACAATTCTGTCTGGTTTGAGCTGTTGTGGTGTGATTGTTCCCATGATGGGATCAGATGACTATGTTTTGAGTAGCCAATCTGTTGAAAGGGAGTTTCCTTCGAGGTGTGGCCTGCTTCCAGCATATCTGTGGACATCTTGGGAGAGGAAACATTCTTCTGTGGATCGGGATTCTGTTGTGCTGCCTACAACTTTCTGTGAGTGAACAATCCACCATTTGGCCTGGAGATTTGACACTTGTTGGGGTGAACAGCCAGTGTACTGTTTGCCCACTCTGAGCTCCTCAGCCCTTGTGGTTGCAAGAGTTGGGAAAACCTCCAGCTTGATGTGGAAAAGCCTCCAGCTTGATGTTTGATCCAGGAACTTTGGACTTGTCAAGTTCTGTAAGTGTGTGAGCCATTTTCCTAAGACAAATCTCTCTCTCTCTCTCTCTCTCTCTCTCTCTCTCTCTCTCTCTATATATATATATATATATATATATATTTTACTGGTTTTGTTTCTCTAGAGAACCCAGTCTAACACACCACCTTAGACACAAAAATAAAAACAAATTAAAATTAAGGGGTTGGAAAAAAATTTTACCAAGCTAAATGCTACTAAAACAGCAGGAGTGGCAATATTAAATTCTGATAAAATAGACTTGAAGGTGAAAAACATCATAAGGGACAAGGAAGGACATTATATGATGTTAAAAGGATCAATTGACCAAGAAGACATCACCATAATTAATATCTATGCACCCAATGAAAGTGCTCCAAAACATGTAAAGCAAATATTAAATGTATTGAAAGGAAAAATAGACAACTCTAAAACAGTAGTAGGAGACATTAATACACCACTCTCAAGTAGAGAAAGAATAACTAGAATAAAACTCAACAAAGATACAGAAGAACTCAATAACACAATCAACTAACTCTACTTCATATACATATACAGAGCACTCCACCCAACAAAGCATGATACACATTCTTCTCCCATGCGCATGGATCATTCTCCAGAATAGACCATATGTTAGGACACAAAACAAGTCTCAATAAATTCAAAAATATTGAAATAATATAAAGCATCTTCTTGGACCACAATGCTATAAAGTTAGAAATAAACAAAAGGAAGATCAAGGAAAAAATATAAAATATGTGGAAATTGAATAATACACTGCTCAAAAACTGCTGGGTAACAGAAGAAATAAAGTGTGAAAAAAAAAAA
>NW_006921895.1:4276271-4276815 GCF_000298275.1 Orycteropus afer afer
GATGCAAATAACACCAATAATAAATGAAAAGGGCAACATCACAACAAAACCAAATGAGATTTGAGATTTTAAATACACACACACACACACACACACACAGAGAATATTATGTACTCCAACAGATTTGAGAACCTAGAAGAGATGGATAAGTTTCTAGAATCACAAGATCTACCTAAACCATCCCAGTCAGAGACAGAATACTTGAACAGATCATAGCAAGAGAAGAAATTGAGTAAGTCATAAAAAACTCCCCAAAATAAAAAGTCCTGGCCTAGATGGCTTCACTGGAGAATTTTACCAAACATCCAGAGAACCGTTGACACATATATTATTCATACTATTCCAGAACATAGAAAAAGATGGAACATTTCCAAATTCATTTTATGAAGCAAGCATAACACTTATACCAAAACCAGGGAAGGACACTACTTAAAAGGAAGACTACAGACCAATATTCATTATGAATGTAGATGCAAAAATCTTCAACAAATTCCTAGCCAACAGAATCCAACAACATATACTACTACTACTACTACTACTACTA
>NW_006921895.1:4277085-4286903 GCF_000298275.1 Orycteropus afer afer
TATATGCAAAGCCAAAAGCCAACATTATTGTTAACAGAGAAAGACTTAAAGCATTCCCCTTATGAACGGGAACCAGACAAGAATGCCTTCTATCACCACTTCTATTTAACATTGTGTTGTAAGTCCCAGTCAGGGCAATAAGGCAAGAAAGAGAAATAAAAGGCATCCAAATTGGCAAAGAGGAAGTAAAGCTATGTGTATTTGCACATGATATGATCCTGTACATAGAAAACCCAAGAGATTGAGCAAAAAAATTACTGGAACTAATGGAAAGGTTCAGTAAAGCCACAGGATACAAGGTCAGCATACAAAAATCAGTTGGATTCCTCTACATCACCATAGAGCCTTCTGAAAAGGAAAGAAGGAAAACAAAGCCATTTACAATAGCTACCAAAAAGACACAATATTTAGGAATAAATTTTACCAGAGACACAAAGGACCTGTACAAAGAAAACTACAAAACACTACTATAAGAAACTATAAGGGATCTACATAAATGGAAGAGCCTGACTTGTTCACAGATACGAAGACTGAATATTGTGAAAATGTCAATATTACCCAAAGCAACCTACACATTCAATGTAATCTCAATCCAGGTGCCATCAACATGTTTTAAGGATACAGAAAAACTAATTATTAATTTCATATGGAAAGGAAAGAGACCTCGGATAAGCAAAGCACTGACGAAGAAGAAAAACAAAGTGGGACATCCCACACTCCTGGATCTCAACACCTACTGTATAGCCATAGTAGTTAACACAGTGTGGTATTGGTACAATGATAGACACCTAGAATAATGGAACAAAATACAAAACCTGGAAATAGACTCATCCATCTATGGAAAACTGATCTTTGACAAAAGCCAAAAATCCATTAAATGGGGGAGAGATAGCCTCTTTAACAAATGCTTCTGGAAAAATTGGACATCCATTTGCAGAAAAATGAAAGTAGACCCATATCTCACCCCATACACAAGAACAAACTCAAGTTGGATCAAATACTTAAATTTAAAGCCCAAAACAATAAAGCTTATCAAAGTTAAAATAGGGACAAATCTAGGCACCCTATTTCATGGCGTAAATGGACTATCAAGCATAACCCAAAATATGCAGGCAGTGGAAGAGAAGCCAGATGCCTGGGACCTTTTAAAAATTAAATTCCTATGCACATTGAAAGACTTCTCCAAAAGGGTAAGAAGAGAACATACAGACTGAGAAAAAATATTTGATAAGACATATCTGACAAAAGACTTATCCCCAAGATTTATGGACAACTTCAACACCTCAACGTCAAAAAGACAATCCAATTCAAGGAACATGAATAGACACTTTACTAAAGATGATATGCTGGCGGCCAACAAACACATGAGGAAATGCTCATGATCATTAGCCATTAGTGAGATAGAAATCAAAATAACAAGATATCATCTCACCCCTGTAATAATAGCAAAGTTCAGCAAGACAGAAAATAACAAGTGCTGGCAAGGTGGCAGAGAAATTGGAACTCTAATGCACTGCTGGTGGGACTAAAATATGGTTCAACCACTGTGGAAAATGGCATGGTGTTTCTTTAAAAAACTGAAATAGAAATACCATTTGAACCAGCAATTCCTTTACTAAGAATATATCTTAAAGAAGTGAAAGACAGGATGTGAAGAGACATACACACACACATGTTCATCGCAGCACAATTCACTATAGCAAAGAGATGGGAACAACCTAGATAGCCATCAACAGATGAATGGATAATCAAATTATGGTATATTCACACCATGGGATCCTATGCTACATTAAATAATAATGAAGAATATGCAAGTCATCTCACAACGTGGATGAATTTGGAGGACATTATGCTGAGTGAAATAAGTCAATTGCAGAAGAACAAATATTGTATAAGTCCATTATTATAAAAAGTCAAGGAAAGGCTTACTTAGGCAAGGGAACTCACTTTGTAGGTTACTGGGGATGGGACGGAAGGGGAGGGAAAATTTCAGACTAGTTGGGGTTACATGTTGATCTGGGTAAGGTGGGGAATGGTTATAACAGTGTGTGACTAGCATGATGACACTGGGGAAAGGAAAGACACTGAAACTTACACATAAGATAAAGACAACAGAGACAAATACTATATATCCACAATACTGTTGTTATGTGCCATTGAGTCGGCCCCGACTCCTAGCGACCCCTCCTTGGGTTTCCGAGGCAGTTATCACTATGGAAGTAGGATTGCCCAACCTTCCTTCCGAGGAGTGGCTGGTGAGTTTGAACCGCCAGCCTCCTGGTTAGCAGTCAAGTGCCTTAGGCACTATGCTATCCACAGTACTACATTACCACTAACATCAAACCCTAGGCTACAGATAAATACATAGATAACTAAGATGATCAGGGAGGGTCAATGAACAGGAATTTACCCTAGACCAACAACCGATTTAGCTGAAGATAATATTACATAGATACTAGTGATACAAAATTAGCCATGCTCATTATAGAAGCAACAGAAGACAGAGGTGGAGTAACCTCTCAGAGACAACCCTGAGAGAGAGAATCACCAGGCCTGCCAGCTCGGGGCCATAGTATTGGGATACACAAAGCTCAATTGGCAAAACATAGTACATAAAAATCTTGTTCCATAACCTACTTTGGTGAGTAGTGACTGGGGTCTTAAAAGCTTTCAAGCTGCCATCTAAGATGCAACTATTGGTCTCTTCTCTGAAGCAAAGAAGAGTGAAGAAAATCAAAGCCATTTGGAAACAATTAGTCAAAGGATATGATGGACTTCTAGACCAGAAGACCTAGATGATGCCTGGCAACTAATGCCAGCCACTCTGAAAGGGTCAAAACTGGAGATCCTGAATAGAGTGGGAGGAAAAATGTGGAACAAATTTCAAAAACACAAAAATGACCAGTATTATTGGTTGGATAGAGTCTGATGGAACTTCCAAGACTATGTCCCAGGGATACCCTCCAGACTGGACTCACTCCCAAGGATTGACTCTCAGTCCAAAAGTAGAAAGACATACATGCAGAACACCCACTGCAGGGTGATGCACCCAGCTACTCTAGGGAGATACACCCCTTAGGGAAATCAGCCATGGGGCACTGAGGGGCAGCATTCACATGGGGGGAAAGCTGCACGGACAGGACTGCACAGTTAAGAAGGGCACAGGGAAGGAGTGGTCACAGGGATGGAAGGGGAGGAGAGTGCATTGTGGTTGGAGATGGTAATCAGGGCATGAAATCAAATGTACATGAACTGTTGAATGTAAAACCAATTTTGCTCTGTAAATTTCCACCCAAAGCACAATCAATCAATCAATTAATTATTTACTTAATAAATAAATAAATAAACCAAAAATTAAATTTTTAGGCACATCAAAAGACTTCTCTAAAAGTTAAAAGAGAACCTGCAGATTGGGAAAAAATGTTTGGCAAAGACATATCTGAAAAGGGATTTATCTCTAAGACATATAGAAAACTCCAACACCTCAACATTCAAAAGGCAAACAATCCAATTTAAAAAATGGGCAGAAGACATAAACAGAAATTTCACCAAAGAAGATACTCCAGTGGCCAACAAACACAAGAAGAAATGTTCATGATCATTACCCATTATAGAGATGGCAAATCGAGACAATAATGTGATACCATCTCACCCCAGTATTAATAGCAAAATATAACAAGACAGAAAATAACCAATGCTGGAGAAGATGTGACATCTAGACTTTCATACATTGCTGGCGGGACTGTAAAATGATACAACCACCATGGGAAGAAGTATGGTGATTCCTTAAACAGTTGAATTAGAAATATCATTTGATCCAGCAATCCCATTACTAGGTATATATTCTAAAGAAGTGAGAGCCAGAACATGAACAGATGTATGTACATCAATGTTATCACAGCACTATTCACAATATGAAGAGATGGAAACATTTTAAGTGCCCATCTACAGAATGGATAACCAAGCTATGGTACATAAACACAATGGAATACTATGCAACATGAAAGAACCTCTGAAACACCACATAAGGTGGATGAACGTGGAAGATACTACACTGAGTCAAAGTAAGTCAATCGCAGAAGGATAGATAGTATATTAGTCCACTATTGTGGAAAGGAAAGGTTTATATATGGAAGGAAAATTCCTTTGTTGGTTGCCAGAGATGGGAGGGGAGAGGAGGGAAAATTGAGAGATAGATAAGAGAGAAGTATTAATTTGGGTGAAGGGAAAGGCAATATACCAAATCCAATGACCAACCCAATAACACTAAGGAAAAGGAAGACACAGGGAGATGCACAAGAGGTACAGACAATAAACACTTTTCCTTACACAATACTATGTTATCAGTGATAAGACACATTAATCTACAGGTAAATGCAAGATGGGTAGACAGGCTTAAGGACCAAGTATGTCTAGGCAAAAGGGAATATACTTATGACTTGTATAAGGTTCACAGACAATATTTCTACATACATATTTGTATGTGCTGTAAGACTGACCATATAAACAGGACTAACGGGGAAAAGTTATGATAACTTCTCAGCCACAGTCAACCACCCTATAGAGCAAGTTGTTGGACCTGTGGGCTTGGGACCATGATCACAGGGGACATCAAGCTCAATTGGCATAACATGCTACACAAAAACATTATTCTACATCTTATCTTGTTGAGTAGTGACTGGGCTTTTAAAAGCTTGCCAGTGGCCATCTAGATGCAACAATTTGTCTCTCGTTGTCTGAAGCAAAGAAGAATGAAGGAAACAAAAGATGCATGGAAACAATTAGTCCAAGGGACTAGTGGACCATGGGAACCTCAGTGTATATGACCATGAAACCAGGAGAGCTACATGTGCCCACTCAGAAAGGGATCAGTGCAGGAGATCTTTCACAGAGTGGAAGAACAATTTGGATAAAAAAATCAAACTCCTATAAAAGACAAGCCTTATTGGTCTGATTGAGTCTGGTGAAACCCCCAAGACTATGACCCCTAGTTATCATTCAGGTCTAGAAATGAACTCATTTCCATGGCTTCCAGCCAAAAAATAGACAGACATATAGGGTGAACATTTCAACAAGGCAGATATTCTCCTTAGAAAGATCAATCATGGGAGAATAGAAGGGCAGTATTAGCACAGGGGGACTGCTCAGGAGACAGGAATGCATAGAAAAGAAGGATACAGGGAAGAGGTAACTAAATGGAGGATGTGGAAAGAAACCTGTTACATTGTGGGGATTGTAGTCCATGTCATGGAACAAATTGTGTATGCTGTGTAGAAAATGAATTTGCTATATAAACCTTCACTCAAATTATAATAAACTTTTCTTCCCCCCCAAAAAAAGAGTGTGAAGGAGCCATTCATTAATGAAAGACATATTTAGTGAGCAACTCTGTGTAGAAGTTTCTCTTCTAGGCACTGTGGGCACATGAGTAACAGACTAGGGAAAGGTTCTTACCCACATGGAACCTACATCCAGGTAGGAGCACAAAAGAAAGAAAGAAACATAACTAATAGTGAATTATATTGTACGTAGAAGACCAGGGCTACAGGGGATAAAAGACAGAATAAGAGAGGTGAGGAGTGCTGTGGGTCTGACCTAATTTTAAATATAATAGCCAGGGTGTGCTGCATTGAGAAAGAGACATTCGAACGGAGATTTAAAGGAAGTGACAAGCATTTTCAGCTTATGCCAAGGCCTGGAGGTGGGATTGTCACAAGTATGGTTTAGTAACAAGTATGGTGGAGATGGCTTGTGGCTGAATGGAAATAATCATGTGGGTGAAGGTGGGAAATGAGGCCAGAAAGATGAACGTGTGCCATTTTATTTTAAATTCAGATAGGAAAGGAAGTCATTGGAGGTGTGCTGTGCGAGGATTTAATAATACCATGCAATCTGCTGGGGTGAGAACAGCCTGTGGTGGGGAGCATGACAGATCAGTTAAGGGGCTGCTGCAGTACTCCACGTGAGAAATGAAGGTGGCTAGAAGAGACTGTAGAAGTGGAGATGGTAGCAGAATCTGGCTATAGACAAGAATTCTTGAAAGCCTGGATGCAGAGTAGAAGCAATTGTATTATATAATATCACAGAAAGAATTAGTCCTGGGACACTAGTCCCAAACTCTCCCATTACAGATCAAAAATCTGAGCCCAGAAATGAAGAGAACTAGATTTGCTTCCCAGGAGCTCTAGTGGCATAGTGCCTAAGGCATTTGACTGCTAACTAGAAGACTGGTGGTTCAAACCCACCAGCCACTCCTCAGAAGGAAGACTGGGCAATCTACTTCCACACTGATACTGCCTCAGAAACCCAAGGAGGTGTTGTTATGAGTTGGATCTGAATTGATAGCAGTGAGTTTGGGTTTTGATTTTTTTGACCCCAACAGACTGCTTCCTCCCAAAGATGGAGGCAAAGTTTTCAGGCTATCTATCCCCACTGAGAGGAGCATGAGGAAGAGACCAGAAGACGCATTTACCTGTGACAGGCTGCTCCTGGCAAAATGGGCTCCTTCTCTGGTTGAAAGGGTGATATTTTTCTTAGTAGCAGTATCCAGCCCCAGCTATTAACTATATTCTCATGGAACTTATGCACAAGAGATGTTCCTTATAGTTTAATGATAAATAATAACCTCTCAGTAAAATCATGTAGTGATGGTGTGTGTACTGATGAGAATGTTGCTGCCACAATGAGTAACCACAGTCTTACCACCCTTTTGGTTATCACACTGACATTTTTCACAAATGTATCTTCTGCTCTTCTAATAATGTTTACTGAGCTATTTGGCTGTCAGCAGTAAAGCCCCTTTAGGTAATCTCAAAACCCTGCAGAAATGAAGGCTTGGCTTTCCACGTTTCTCACAATCTATGTGATATCAGTCAGGACCCTCTGCCAACAACACCTCTATTTATATTATGTAGAAGAACACTAATGACAAATACCTAAAGGCTGGTACAGTTATTTTCCACACATATGGGACTGAACTAAGGGGACAGGCTCTGAAACTATGCCAAAGTAATTTGAAGGAAATGCCATTTTCTATTCCCCATCTCCTGGCACTGTTATGCACCTCTCCTACCCTCATCTTAGTCAGAGGTAATTGATGGGAGCATCAATTAACTAAATATAACTTATATTTGGAAGAAGGATGCAAAGTGTACAATTGTTTTTCAAAATATCATAAGTTACTTTTTGGGTTTTTTGTAGTCTAGTAAATGAAGTTTGTATTCCCTGAGCATATACCCATCAGTTACTAGGAGGATTATCCAAGCGCATGCTGAGAGACAGGAAGAGACGGTCTTGACTCAAAGCCAGTTTTGTTCATTCCATAAAGCTGCTCATTCAGCTTTCATGGTGATTTTAATAGAGAGCCTATCTATGCCAAGCATTGTTTTAAACATCACACTTTATCCCAAATACTAAGTTCGAGCTCTCTCTATCCCCAAACTGGTAAGAGAAAAAAAGCTTAGTCTAACATATTTTTATAATTATTCTTCCTTGTTACTGCCTTTATCTCTGACACCCTTGTTGTGACATTATTTTCCAGAGGTTAGGAAGTAACAAAAATGTGTCTTTCTCAAGTAATGGGACACTAAATTCTGAAATCTGAAGGTGCACTTGGTTGTTCAAACAGAAATAACAAGCTGCTTTCCTTATCTTCCACCCTTCACTTACTCAGGACCTCACTGAAAGGGTTCAAGGAAGCTTAGGTGTCTCACATTTGTTACCTCTGCTGATAAGAGATCCTCTTGGGATCAAGTAATGTCACTTCTGCTTGACTGAATCTTGATTAGGAGAAAGAAAGCCAGAAAGACTCAGAGAAAATATGCTAGCAAATGGGAGACTGGGCAAGTCTCCCAATAAGAAAAGTGATTTTTGACAAAACAAACTCATGAATATGTGGGGGCATAATTTGGCTTAGAAAGTGACATGTTTACAGGGAGATGAGATGCTCGCGCCTGCTTAAATATTTTTGTGTGGTTATTAATAATCCTCAGATATAACAAACCCACAAGGCATATGTTTCAGTTACAGTGAAATCAAGTCACTGCATCATCAGGCAGAGTAACATGCAAAGCTTATGTGAAGCCACAGGGCTTTGTAAGTAAACAGTCAACCTTGGGTCTGAGAGAGAAACGGTGCTGCTCCACTTCCCAGGGCCAGCACTCAGGAACCTGGCAATGAAGGAAGGAAATAAATTAGATCACAGCCCAGGTGGGATAGTCATTCTGTTGGGCAGCAAGGTGAGCTTCAGAAGAAAGCATGTGTCATGATTCTGCTTAGTCCCAACAGTGATGGGCTACATTGCACTAAATTCTTCCAATAAGACAAACGTGTGATTTAAGAATGGGAGAGGGGGATTTCAAGAGCTCTGGTAGTATAGTGCTAAGGCACTAGACTGCTACCAGAAGGCTGGTGGTTCAAACCCACCAGCTACTCCTGGGAAGGAAGATGGGGCAATCTACTTCCATAGTGATACTGCCTTGGAAACCCAAGAAGGGGTCTCTATGAGTCAGGTGTGACTCAACGGCACATAGCAACAGCAACAACAATTGTATATCTAGGAGCTCAGGTGATGTAGTGCCTAAGGCACTTGACTGCTTACCAGAAGGCTGGCAGTTCAAACTCACCAGCCACTCCTCGGAAGGAAGGTTGGGTAATCTACTTCCATAGTGATACTGCCTAGGAAACCCAAGGAGGGGTCGCTATGAGTCGGGTCCAACTCAATGGCAAATAACAACAACATTGTATATCTGCGACTATTCGAGTCACTTCATCTGTTCTCACACTGGCTTCAGGCATTGATTGCTCATTCCTCCATTCATGATCTACCTTTCTCTCTGCTTCTTTTTTATTAGAAAGCCAGCTTAAAAGCAAGTATGTTATCAGCAAAGTAGTGATATTTTCAACCATCATCATGTAAGCAAATCAGTAACATGATGAAAAATCATTTCCTTTGGTATGGTCTAGGCACTAATGATGACCTTTCACAACAGAGTACTATAGGTATCACCAAAGTGATCCATCTGCCAGCATCATTACCTTCACCTGGAAGCTTACTAGAAATGCAGAATCTCAAGTCCACTCAGACCTGTTGAATTAGAATTTACATTTTGACAAAATCTCAAAGTGATTCTTATGCATAATCAACTATAAGAAGTAGTGTTCTATGTTACGTGGGATCATTGATTCCAGAAAGATACCTTCAAAACTAAGATGTTGGATATACAACACAAACTCCACTGGTGTATGACTTCGGGTGTGGCTGAACCAAATTTCCTGACAAAGTGGTTGTGAACGTGTCTAGCAGCAAGTCCCATTAGCATCCTGACTTTTTTACTACAGCAGCAGAGAAGAAAACCTTTTTCCAATAATTTAAACAAAAATTCTGAGATTCATACTAGAAGACAAGATTAAGCCATGTATCCATCAATGGAGTAATCACAATAAATCTAATTGGCCAGGTCATGTGCACATATTTCAGCCTCATTTAAATACCGTGACCTTTGATTGAGGAAGATATGATTTCCCACTGGAAAATCTATTTGCTTTTACTTGAAGGAAAGAGAGTGGGTACTACCAGGAGATGCATAGTATTTTGGTATTTTTCAATTTTATATTCCTAGCATCATTTGTGAGATTCCCCATTGTGTTAAGCAAATAAGCAGAAACTAAGAGTTACTGTAAGATGAATAGTTACCATCCTTAAAAAGAGACAGTGTTGTTGTTGTTAGGTGCCATTGAGTCATTTCTGACTCATAGTGACCCCATGCACAGCAGAACGAAACACTGCCCGATCCCGCGCCAGCCCCACAATCCCTGCT
>NW_006921895.1:4287408-4296492 GCF_000298275.1 Orycteropus afer afer
TGGTCTGTTCCACAATCAGCTCCTGGCCTGGTTTTGGCTGAAGATATTGAGCTGTTCCACTGCCTCTTGCCACAGATGTAGTCAATCTGATTCCTATATGTTCCATCTGGTGAAGTCCACATGGAGAACTGCAGTTTGTGTTGTTGAAGAAAGGTGTTTGCAATGAATAAGTCATTGGTCTTGCAAAATTCTACCATGTGAGTTCCAGCATTATTTCTGTCACCAAAGGCCAAATTTTCCAGCGACCAGTGATTCTTCTTTGTTTCCAACTTTTGCATTCCAGTCACCAGTGATAATTACCACATCCTGATTGCATGTTCAGTCAATTTCAGACTGTAGAAGCTGATAAAAATCTTCAATTTCCTCGTCTTTGGCTTTGGTGGTTGGTGCATAAATTTGAATAATAGTCATATTAACAGGTCTTCCCTGTAGGTGTATGGATATTATCCTGTCACTGACAGCATTGTACTTCAGGACAGATCTTGAAACGTCCTCTGTGATAATGAATGTCACGCCATTCCTCTTCAAACTGTCATTCCCAACATAGTAGATCATATGGTGGTCTAATTTAGAATGGCAAAAACCAGTCCATTTCAGCTCACTAATGCTGAGGATATTAATCTTTATGTGTTCCATTTCACTTTTGACAACTTCCAATTTTCCTAGGTTCATACTTCTCACATTCCATGTTCTGATGATTAATGGATGTCTGCAGCTTTTTCTCCTCAATTTGAATGGTGCCACATCAGCAAATGGAGGTCTCAAAAGCTTTACCTTATCCATATGAGTGAGGCTGGGTTTACTCTGATGATGCAGCTCTTTCACAGTACTATTTTCAGAGCCTTCTAACCTAACTGGACTATTCATAAAGTTGAGCGGTAATGTATCAGACAGTGTTTCTTTACTATTCATAAGGTTTTCCCCAGCCAATTCTTTGAGAAGTGGATGGCCTCTTCCTTCTTCCTAGTCTGTCTTAGACTGTAAGCTGGGCTGATTCCTCTGTACCATGTGCATCCCACTAGGTTTGAAACACCGGTGGCTCAGCCTCAAAACTCACATCAACAGGTCACCACAGTAGGACAATTAACAGACAAGTTTGTCTCCCTGTTAGAAACCTCTCCTACCACCCTCACCTGAATCCCTGTGGCTGACTTCTAATTATTGCATAAGGTTCAATGGAAGCACAACCTCACACTAAGGATTCATTAAGAAGAGGCAATTAATTCTTTCTTGGACATATGGAAAAGTTTTGTAAGCTTTAAGAATGCTGGGCTTAAAATACCTGGAGCCAAATGGAAAACAGGAGTTAAGATTTGGAGTCATGCAACTAAATCTTAGAGTTGAGGAAGTGAACCAGTTTGTTATTGGAGCCAAATTGCAAAGGACATCTATAAATGTAAACATCCTAAAAAAGTTTAGACTTTATTAGAAGAGAAACATCTAATAAAGGGCTAAAGAGGGTAATTATATCCAGAGAGAAGTTTAATATGGTAATATGACTGCTAACCAGAAAACTGGTGGTTCAAACCCACCAACCATGCCTTGGAAGGAATATTGGACAATCTACTTCCATAGAGATAGTCTCAGAAACTCAAGAAGAGGTTGCTATGAGTCTCAATCCACTTGAGGGCAGTGAGGTTTTTTTTTTTTTTTTTAACTTAAAAAAAAAGAAACACTGTCATTGAGTCAATTTCAATTCATAGCAATCTCCAATGGTTTTCCAAGGCTGTACATCTTTATGCAAGCAGACTGTTTTATTTTTCTTCTCATCTTCCTGGAGTTTCAAACAACTGACCGACCATTTGATTAGCAGCCAAATGCCTTAACCACTACACAACCAGATGTGGGAGGAAAACAACAGTGGATGAGAGATAGGTTTTGCGTTTTTAATGTCCCTTATGATGACAAAATTAAGATTCAATAACATAAATACTTTAATCTAAACCCAAACTAACTTCAGCTGTTCATCACAATCTTCAAACAGAAATAAACTAGTTATTGGTTAAAATAGCCAGAATGCTCCTTAGAAGTGAGACTGGCCAGACTTCGTCTCACTTACTTTGGTCATGTTGTCAGAAGGGACCATTCTCTGGAGAAGGGTGTCATGCTTGGTCAAGTGGAGGGTAAATGAAAAAGGGGAAGGTCTTCAATGAGATGGATTGACACAGTGGCTACAACAATGGGCTCAGGTATATCAAGGATTGTGAGGCTGGCACAGGAATGGTCAGTGTTTCATTCTGTTGTACAGAGTTGCTATGAGTTGGAGATGACTTGATGACACATAACAACAACAACAAAATTGGATAAAACAGTTCTTTATTACAGAAGAACTGAGAGAGTTAGTTAACAGTCTATATTAAATGACCTGTAAATTGACTGAATAACAAATTTTGATACAAAAAGCCAGATTTCAACAATATCAAGGTGATTGGAGAGTATTCCATATATTCTTCTTCATGGAGCATAATATAGTAACTTTTTATGATCTTAATTTTAAAAAAATACTAAAAACCAAAGGAGAAAAAGGAGGATAGAGTGGAGGAAATAAAGGATACAGTGATGAAGATAAAAAAAGGAGAGGATAAAAAAGATAGGGAAGCAAGGAAATAGGGAAAGGAAACTAAGGTGAAGGAAGAAAAAGAGAAGATGAAGGAAGGAGAAAGAGAAAAGAAAGTCCATGCTGGTGGTGGGAATGGAAAAAGAGGGAGGAAAATAAAAGAGCCAAGTAGAAACATTATTTAACTACTCTATTGGGGTTTGCAATATTTCTGTGAATTGATTTCCTGTCAGAAAACTTGAGACAACCTTTAAACTTGTGAAGTCAGATGTCACTTTAACTTCAAGCCTCCTCCGCATTTGAGCTTCACACTCAACAATTCAGACTGTGGTCTACAGTGCATTTAGAACATTTCTGAAGGTGACACTGGGGAAAGGACAGTTTCATAACACCATGTGAAGTGTATGCTCCAGATCCTGAGGGAATGCCTGGCCTACTGCTGAGAGAGACCACTTTAGAATGTGTTGACAGTGCTTTGAGTGTTCATGGTCACTGATCTGACCTCTGCTCTCCTGAAGGATCACTGGCCACTCCCAGGGATGAAGGTTCCCAGCAGCTCAATGAGCAGCATTCCAGGCAGTGATGGTCTCCCTAAGCAAATAGTCTGCCAGAGGATAGAGATCAAACACGCCCAGAAATACCACAGAATGGATGAGAGCCATTCTCAGTCTGCTGGGTTCATCCATTCTAGAGGGCATTTCCAAGCAAAGCTGTCTCATCCACAACCCTTTTTCATACATGTACACGATCAATCCTCAATATATCTTGGAATCAATGCTACCCTCCACCATTACTCTGTAGATGTTGACAGGCATGTATGAATGTGTGTGTGTGTTATGTGTGTTGATCCAACATCCACATATCTTTCTTGAACCCACGGAGCTGGCCTTTAATTCACTTCAGAATCAATAGGCCTGAGTGTGTACAAATAGTATATAACCAACCAAGAAAAGCTATTCATTTGGCCAAAAATCTGACTTTTTGGAAAGTTATTAGCAACTTCTGTAAAAACTTAAACTCAGCACTAAAATATTTTCCAATGTATATCCTGAAGTATATTTTCTAGTGTGTGCTTTTACTTGTATATTTTTTATTTATAGCTTTCCTTCACTATATCTCTTAGTATGTTAATATTTTAATTCATTTTGACATTACAAGCTAATAATGAATGTGTGTCTGTGTGTGATTTTTCCTTTTACATATATGTGTATCCTATGTGTCTATATGATGCTGTTGTTAGGTGCTGTTGAGTTGGCTCTGACTCATAGTGACCCTGTGTACAACAGAACAATGCTGTATTAGCCTCTCAATCCTTGCTATACCTGAGCCCATTGTTGCAGCTATTCTGTCAATCCACCTTGTTGAGGGTCTTTGCCTTTTTCATTGACTCTCCACTTTACCAAGCATGACATTGTTTTTCCAGGCATGGTCCCTTCTGACAACATGACCAAAGCAGGTAAGATGAAGTCTGGCCTTTCTCGCTTCCAAGAAGCATTCCAGCTACACTTCTCCAAGGACAGATTTGTTATTTCTTCTGTCAATCCATGGTACTTTCAATAGTCTTCACTAACACCACAACTCAAAAGCACCAACTCTTCTTCAGTCTTCCTTATTCATTGTCCAACTTCCACATCCATATGAGGTGATTGAAAATACCATGGCTTGGGTAAGGCTCACCTTAGTCTTCAAAGTGACATCTTTGCTCTTTCAGCACTTCAAAGAGGTCTTTTGCAGCAGATTTTCCGAGTGTAATATGGTGTCTGATTTCTTGACTGCTGTTTCTATTGGTGCTGATTGTGGAACCAAGTAATGAAATCTTTGAAAACTTCAATCTTTTCTCTATTCATCATGACGGAGGTCATTGGTCCATTTGTGAGGATTTTCATTGTCTTTATGTTGAGATGAAATTTATACTGCAGACTGTAGTCTTTAATTTTTATTAGTAAGTGTTTCAAGTCATCTTTACTTTCAGAAAGCAAAGTTGTGTCATCTGCATATTGCAGGTTGTTACTGAGTCTTCCATCAATCCTGATGGCATATTCTTCTTCACATAGTCCAGCTTCTCAGATTATCTGCTCAGCATACAGATTGAATAAGTATGGCAAAAAGATACAACCCTGATGCACTCCCTTCCTGATTTTAAACCATGCAGTATACCCTTGTTCTGTTTGAACAACAGCCTCCTGGTCTATTTACAGGTTCCTCATGAGCACAATTAAATGTTCTTGAATCCCTATTCTTCTCAATGTTATCAAAAATTTGTTATGATCCACACAATCGAATGTTTTTGTATAGTCAATATAACACAAGTAAACATCTTTCTGGTATTCTTTGCTTTCAGCCAAGATCCATCAAACATTTTGCATTGATATCCCTCATTCCACATCCTCTTCTGAATCCAGTTTGCATTTCTGGAAGTTTTCTGTCAATAGACTTGTACAACTGTTTTTGAATTGTCTTTGGCAAGATTTTACTTGTCGGTGATATTAATGATATTGCTTGATAATTTTCACATTCTGTGGGATCTTCTTTCTTTGGAATGGATACAAATATAGATCTCTTACAGTCAGTTGGCCAGGACACTCTTCCAAATTTCTTGGCATAGATGAGTGAGTGCCTCCAGCACAGCATCCATCTGTTGCAACATCTCAATGGGTATTCTGTCAATTCCTGGGGCCTTGTTCTTTGCCAATTCCATTAGTGCAGCTTTGACTTCTTCCTTCAATATCTTGGTTCTTGATCATATGTCACCTCCTGAAATGGATGAACATCAACCAGTGCTTTTTGGTAGAGTGACTCTGTGTATTCCTTCTATCTTCTTTTGATGTTACCTGCATCATTCATATTTTGCCCATAGAATCTTTCAATATTGCAACTCAAGGCTTGAATTTTTCCTTCAGTTCTTTCAGCTTGAGAAATGTCAAAAGTGTCCATCCCTTTTGATTTTCTAATTCCAGATCTTTGCACATTTCATTATAATAATTGACTTTGTTTTCTCAAGCTGCTCTTTGAAATCTTCTGTTCAGCTCTTTTATCTTGTCATGTCCATTTGCTTTAGCTACTCTCTGCTCAAGGGCAAGTTTCAGAGTGTCCTCTGACATCCATTTTGGTCTTTTCTTCCTTTCCTGTCTTTTTAATGATCTTTTGCTTTCTCCATGGATGATGTTGTTTATGTCATTCCACAATTCCTCTTATTTTCAGTCACTGGTGTTCAATGCATCAAATCTATTCTTTAGATGGTCTCTAAATTCAAGAGGGATACAATCAAGGTCATATTTTGGCTCTCGTGGACTTGATTTGATTATCTTCAGATTCAACTTGAACTTGCATATGAGCAACTGATGATCTGCTTCACAGTCAGCTCCTGGTCTTGATTTGTCTGAAGATATTGAGCTTTTCCATTACCGCTTTCCACAGATGTAGTCAATTGGATTCCTGTGCACTCCATCTGGTGAAGGCCATGTGTACAGCTGCTGTTTATGTTGTTGAAAAAAAAGGTATTTGCAATGAATAATTGGTTGGTCTTGGAAAATTCTATCATGCAATCTCCAGCATCATTTCTATCACCAAGGCCATATTTTCCAACTACCAGTGATTCTTCTTTGTTTCCACCTTTTGCATTCCAATCACCAGTAATAATCAACATATCTTGATTGCATGTTTGGTCAATTTCACACTGCAGAAGTTGGTAAAAATCTTCAATTTCCTCATGTTTGGCTTTGGTGGTTTGTGTGTAAATTTGAATAATAGTAGTGTTATTTGGTCTTCCTTGTAGGCATATGGATATTATCCTATCACTTACAGCACCATTCAGGATATATTTTGAAGCATTCTTTGTGATGATGATTGCCACGCCATTCCTCTTCAATTTGTCATTCCGTGGCACAGTAGATCATATAGTTTTCTGATTCAAAATGGTCAAAACCAGTGCATTTCAGCTCAGTAATGCCTAGGATATTGATCTTTATGTGTTCCATTTCATTTTTGACAACTTCCAATTTTCCTTCATTTATACTTCGTACATTCCATGTTCTGATTATTAATGGATGTCTGCAGTTGTTTTTTCTCATGTTGAGTAGTGCCACATCAGCAAATGGAAGGCCTGAAAGCTTTACTCTATCCATATCATTAAGGTCACCTCTATATTGAGGTAGCTCTTTTCCAGTCATATTTTGAGCACCTTGCAACCTAAAGAGCTCATCTTCTGGCACTATTTAGGACAATGCTTCAGGGCTATTCATAAAAATTTCTGGTAATATATCAGACAGTGTTTCATTGCTATTCATAAGGTTTCCACTGGCCAATTCTTTGAGAAGTGGATGGCTTCTTCCTTCTTCTGAATCTGTCTTAGTCTGGAAGCTCCACTGAAACCTGTCCACTGTGGATGACTCTGACGATATTTGAAACTACAGCAGCATAGCCTCCAGCCTCACTGCAACATGCAAGCCACCATGCCATGACAAACTGACAGATGAGTGGTGGATATGTCGATACAGGAAAGGATAATACACATATACCTACAAGAAAGATAAGTTAATAGGATTATTACTCAATTTTATGCACCAACCACCAAAGGAAAACATAAAGAAATTGAAAATCTTTACCAGCTTCTGCAGTCTGAAACTGAGCAAATATGATTGGAATGTGAAAGGTAGAAATAAAGAAGAAGCATCAGTAATTTGAAAGTATGGCTTTGGTGATAGAAATGATGCTAGACTTTGTATGAGATAATTTTGCAAAGCAAATGACTTACTCATTGCAAATACCTTTTCTGAGCAACATGCATGGTAGCTGTACACATGGATTTCTCCAAATGGAATACAGAAATAAAATAGACTACTTCTGTGTAAAGAGGCAAAGGAAAAGCTTAATATCATCATTCAAAACTAGGCCAGGAACTGACTGAACCAGACTATCAATTGCCCATATGCAAGTTCACGTTGAAGCCAAAGAAAATTAAAACAAGTCCATAGGAGGCAAAGTATGATCCTGAATATATCCCACCTGAATTTAGAAACAATCCAAAAAATATATTCGATGCATTGAACAACAGTGACCAAAGGCCACATGAGTTGTGGGATGACACGAAGAACATCATACATGAAGAAAGCAAAACATAATTAAAAAGGAAAGAAAGGAAGAAAAGACCAAAATGATTATCAGAAGACACTCTAAAACTTTCTCTTAAAATAGAGTGGCTAATGCAAATGGAAGAAATTCTGAAATAAAAGGGCTAAAAAGATTTCAAAAGGCAGCTGAAAAAAAAACGTAAAATATATAATAAAATGTGCAAAAATCTGGAAGTAGAAAACTAAAATGAAAGGATGTGGTTGGCATTTCTCAAGCTGAAAGCAAAGAAGAAAAGATTCAAACCTCAAATTGTAATACTTAATGATTCTAAGGGCAAAATATTGAATGAAGTGGGAAGCATTAAAAGAAGATGCAAGGAATACACAGAGTCATTGTTCCAAAAAGAATTGGTTGATGTCCAGTCATTTCAGGAGGTTCATTGGTACATCAAGAACCAATGGTATTGAAGAAATAATTCCAAGCTGCTTTTAAGGAATTGGAGAAGAATAAGGCTCCATGAATTGACAGAGTTCCCACTGACATGTTTCAAAAAATGAATGCAGCACTGAAGACATAGACATCTATGCCAGGAAATTTAGAAGACAGCTACCTGACCAACCGACTGGAAGAGATCCATATTTGTGCCCATTCAAAAGAGAGGTGATACAACAAAATGTTAGAAATCATAAAAAAAATAGCACTAATATCACATACAAGTAAAATTTTGGTGAAGATAATTAAAAAATGTTTGCAGCAGTAAATCGACAGGGAACTTTCAGAAATACAAGTTAGAAATTCAGAAGAGGTCATGAAATGAGGAATATCATTACTGATGTCTGATGGATCTTAGCTGAAAGCAGAGCTCCAGAAAGATGTTTACCTGTGCTTTATTGACTGTGCAAAGCATCTGACTGTGTGGATCATGACAAATTGTGGATAATAAACAATGGATATTCCAGTTACTTAATTAAATACACACTTAAATTAAGTACCCAGATACTTGATTTTGCTCATGAGGAACCTATGCATAGACCAAGAGGCTGCCATTCAAACAAAATAGAATAATGAATGGTTTAAAATCAGGAAGGATGAGCATAAGAGCTGTATTCTTTCACCGTACTTATTCAATCTGTAAATTTTAGCAAATAATTCAAGAAGCTGGACTCTAAAGAAGATAGTGGCATCAGGAATAGAGGAAAACTCATTAACCTGTGCTTTGCAAATGACACAACATTGCTTGCGGAAAGTGAAGATGACTTGAAACACTTACTAATGAAGATTAAAGACTATAGTGTGCAGTATGGATTGTTGTTTGTTGTTGTTAAGTGCCGTCAAGTCGTTTCCGACTCATAGCGACCCCATGCACAGCAAAACAAAACACTGCCCGATCCCGCACCAGCCCCACAATCCCTGCTATACTCAAGCCCATCATTGCAGCCACCGTGTCAATCCATCTC
>NW_006921895.1:4316097-4322832 GCF_000298275.1 Orycteropus afer afer
TTTTTTTTTTTTTTGGTTATCCATGAACAAAGCAGGTTTTTCCATTTCTTTAGATCCCTTGTAGTTTCTTGCAGTAGTGTTTTGTAGTTTTCTTAGTATAGGTCTTTTGTGTCTCTGTTAAGATTTTTTTCCTAGATATTTTATCTTTTTGATAGCTATTGTAAATGGTATTGTTTTACTTCTTTTATTTTCAGAGACATATTGGTTGATGAAGAGGAATCCAACTGATTTTTGTATGTTGACTTTGTATCCTGCCACTTTGCTGAGACTCTCTATTAGTTCCAGTGATTTGTTTGCTTAGTCTTCTGGGTTTTCTATGTATAGGCTGATGTCATCTGCAAATAGGGATAGCTTTATTTCCTCTTTGCCAATTATGCCTTCATTTCTGTTTCTTGCCTTATTGCTCTGGCTAGGACTTCCAATACAATGTGAAATAGAAGTTGTGATAGAGGGCATCCTTGTCTGGTTCCTATTCACAAAGGGAATGCTTTGAGTCTTTCTCCGTTAACAATAATGGTGTCTGTTGTTTTTGCATATATGCCCTTTATTATTTGAGGAATTTCCCTTCATTCCTAATTTGCTGAGAGTTCTGAAGAAGAAAGAGTATTGGATTTTATTGAAAGTCTTTTCTGCATTGATTGATATGATCATGTGGTTCTTTTGCTTTGCTTATGTGGTGGACTACATTGATGTTTTTCTGATGTTAAACCATCCTTGCATATCTGGTAGGAATCCCATTTGGTCATGATATATTATTTTTTTGATATGTTGTTGGATTCTGTTGGCTATGATTTCATTGAGGAATTTTGTATCTATATTCATGGGGGATATTGGTCTGTAGTTTTCCTTTTTAGTGGTATCTTTTCCTGGTTTTGGTATACGTGTTGGCTTGCTTCATAGAATTAATTTGGGAGTATTCCACCTCTTTCCATGTTCTGGAACAGTTTAGAGTAGTGTAGGTGTCAACTCTTCTCTGAATGTTTGGTAAAATTCTCCAGTGAAGCCATCTGGGCCCGAACTTTTTTCTTTTAGGAAGTTTTTTTAATGATCTGCTCAATTTCTTCTTTTGTTATGGGTCTATTGAAGTATTCTGTCTCAGACTGGGATAGTTTAGGTAGGTTTTGTGTTTCTAGAAATGTGTCCATCTCTTCTAGGTTCTTGAATCTGTTGGAGTACAATTCTTCATAATATTCTATCAATATATATATTTTTTTAATTTCAGTTGGTTCTGTCATGATGTCTCCCTTTTCATTTATTATTCATGTTATTTGCATCTTTTCTTTCTTTTCCTTTGTTAGATTTGGCAGTGTTTTGTCAATTTTGTTAATCTTTTTGAAGAACCAAACTTTTTGTTTTGTTGTTTTTGCCATTTTTTGTTTGTTTGTTTGTTTGTTTTCTGTTTCATGTGTTTCTGTTCTAATCTTTATTATTGCCTTACTTCAGGATACTGTAGGTTTCTTCTATTGTTATTTTTCTAATTGATGAAGTTGTTGACTTAAAGTGTTAATTTTGTTAATTGACCTCTGAGTACTGCTTCCATTGTCTCATAGGTTTTGGTAAGATATACCTTCATTCTTGTTTCTAGGATTTTCATTGTGTTGTTGTTGTTTTAATTTCAAAATTTATTTTTTCTGTTACCCAGTAGTTTTTGAGCTGGGGGGTGGGGGAAACCTCATGGCCATTGATTTGATCTCAACTCACAGCAACTTCCCCTTGGGTTTCTGAGGCAGTATCTCTAAAGTAATAGATTGCCCAATCTTCTTTCCAAGGAGTGGCTGGTGGGTTTGAACTGCCAGCCTTCTGGTTAGCAGTCAAATGCCTTAGGCACTATGCCACCAGAGTATATTATTTTTTCCTTGATATTCCTATAATTGATTTCTAACTTTTTAGCATTGTGGTCCAAGAAAATGCTTTGTAGTATTTCAATTATTTTGAATTTATTGAGGCTTATTTTATGTCCTAACATATGGTGTAATCTGGAGAATGATACATGTGCACTGGAGAAGAATATGTATTGTGCTTTTGTAGGTGGAATGCACTGTATATGTCTATGAGGTAGATAGAGTTGGTTGATTGTGTTGTTGAGTTCTTCTGTATTTTTGTTTAATTTTTTTTCTACTTGTTCTGTCTCTCCTTGAAAGTAGTGTATTAAATTCTCCTACTACTATTTTATTGTTGTTGTTGTTATGTGCCATCGAGTTGGACCTGACTCCTAGTGACCCCTCCTTGGGTTTACAAGGCATTATCACTATGGAAGTAAATTCCCCAAAGTTCCTTTCTAGGAGTGGAAAATTTGTGTTTTTTATAGAATTCTTGGTTGGAAGTTCTCTTCCTTCCATGTTTTATATATGCCATCCCATTGTCTTTTCCCCCAAGCTGCTTTCAAGATTCTTTATTTGTCTTTGGTTTTGGAGAGTTTGATTATAATATGTCTTTGTGACTCTCTTGCATTCTATCCTGCATGGATTCATTGAGCTTTTTGGACAGATACCTTTTCTTCCTTCATGATATGGGAGAAGTTTTCTGTTAGCAAGTCTTCCACAATTTTCTCAGTGGTTTTTTTTTTTTTTTTTTTTTTTTGCTTCCTCTTTTTCTGGTATTCTAATGAGGCATATGATGTTCCTTTCCATGTCATCCCATATAACTCTTAGGTGTTTGTGGTAGTTAATGTTGTGTGCCAACTTGGCTGGGCCTGGTTGAATGGCTGGGCAGCTGGTGGTAGTTATTCACCATGATGAGACTGGCAGTCAACTCCATGGTGGGATCTACCACAAACAGTTGAGTAGCTTCTTTAGGGATGTGGTCTGCTTCCCATATATAAGAAGCAGCTTTGGAAATGGTCTCTAGTTGATGGCATGTTCGAACCCTGCATGTATCTGAATCATTTTTTAGTAGCCTGCCATGAACTGCTAATCTTGGGACTTACAATGGACTTGAATTAGTGGCCTGTTGTGTTGTTTGGTAACATTGGGACTGTGCCTTTTTACTTGTCAACCTTGGGTTTGTCAGCCTTAGCAGTTAACAGCTGTCTGAGTGAAGAAAAGCCTCCAGCTTCCATGGGCTGGAAGCAGGAGGCAAAGCTGAAGCCCAAAGCTGAGGTGCTTTCACCCCACCTCTAGAGCCTGGTACTTTAAACTCAGACGTAAAACCTCCAAATGAGAGAATAAATTCCTGTTTGTTAAAGCCATCTCATTTGTGGTATATTCTTGTCATAGTGGCACTAGGTAACCAAAACAGTTCTCTTCATTTCTCTTAAATATTTTTTTCTGATTTTTCTTCATACTGGCTGGTGTCTTTTTTTTTTTTTTTTTTTTGAGAAATGTGTTCTTCAGCCAGTTCTAGTCTACTTTTTTGTCCTTCAACTGTATTGTCTAACTGTAATTTTAGTGTTCATCTTCTGGATTTCTAACCAATGTTTTTGTATGAGTTCTAATTGTGTATTTATTTTGTCATTTTGTTCTTGAATGGTTTTCCTGAATTCTTCTAGGGTATTGTCTGTCTTCCCGTTGATTCTGTTTGTGGTTTCCTTGAGCTCTTGGAAACTCGTATGTACATATCTTCTGAATTCCTTCTCAGATAATTCTATTGCCTGTTCTTTTTCCAAGATAGGTAATTCTTTAGCCTGGGGTTTTATTTCTATTGTCCTATCCTTTTTGTTTGTTTGTTTGTTTGATTTGAGGTTGTCTGTTGTTTCCTAGATAATTTGAAGCTGTTGTCTTTAACTTTTAGTTATGTATTGATTTGTTTAACCCTGATTTTATGTTTAATTACATTTGAAAGTGTGGAGCAGGTATATTTTTGTTGTTGTTGTTGTTATTATTAATTCAGATATATTGGGTTGCTCTCCAATTCTCTTTGTGTTGGTAGAATCACTGGTGGGCATGTGGATGCAAGTCTCTGTTCATTAAGAAGAGTATTTGGACTTGGGATGAGCAGGTGTTGTGGTGGCTTAAAGTGCTCCTCCTATTGGATGAGGCAGAGGAGAAAGGGAAAAAGAAGAAAAGAGAGAGAGAGAGAGAGAGAGAGAGAGAGAGAGAAAAGGGCACCAGTCTGTCCACTGGCTAGGTTGGTTTATTTATTTTTTCCCAGTTGTTTAATCTGCTCTTTTTCTCTTCTTCTACCAAATTTGGTAGAAGCACTGGTGGTGTAGTGCCTAAGGCATTTGACTGCTAACCAGAAGCCTGGCAGTTCAAACCCACCAGCCACTCCTCAGAAGGAAAACTGGGCAATCTACTTCCATAGAGATACTGCCTTGGAAACTCAAGGAGGGGTTGCTATGAGTCAGAATTGACTCAAAAGCAGTGAGATTGGCTTTGGTTGTATGAAATCTGGTACCCTATTCTCTCCCTAGTTGTGTTCCCAAAGCTGCTTCTTATATACAGTACCACTGTTTCTATCTGTTTTACATAGTTATTCAGAAATTAAGATGTTAGAAAGAACAAGCATGTGGGCTACAGGTACAACCCCATTTTACTCCTTGACACTCAATCTTTAAGAATTTACTGAGTAACTAACTAATCTGGGTGTAGCATTACTAAGCTAACTATGACAGACATGCATATGTGATTATCATAATGTGTGACATGAACAATGATAGACACAACACTGTGGGCTGGTCAAACCTATAAATAGCTCCTACCCTAAGCAAGGTGGTTGGAAATGGGTATCTGATTAAGTAGAAATCCCCTAACTCATAAAACAACCCATCAAGAAGCACAAGTCTAAGCCAAAAACTTTGGAGTAAGCCTCCATACTTCCTACCCCCTTACTCCACACATTCTGCCAGGTATTTCTAAATATTTCCTATCTCCCTCTATCTTCTCAGCACATTCACCACTGCATTATTTTACACACTGATAATCTCTAAACAGAATTTCTGCAGTAGTCTCCTCACTGCACTTCCATACTTACAATAGCATCTTTCCCCAATCTATCCTCTACATTTTCCACCGAGGTAACACTTTCAAAATGCAAATAAGGCCACACCTGTGCCCTGCATAAAACACACACTGGCAGCCCATCTACTTTGGGGTAAAGTTGGCATAGCTTATGAATGAGTCACTTCATGGTGGAACCTTACTCTCCTCTAGCCTCATCTCTCATATTGTTCCCACATAACCCCAGACCCTGTAAATACCTGTTCTCTGATATTTCTGTATATTTTCACATGTATTTTCCTCTGCCTAGAATGTTCTATGATACTGCTACTTCTATCTCCACTTTTGCATATGGTTAAATTTTCTTTTCCCTTTGAGATTCAACTAAAACTTTAATTTCTCTTTTGAGTCTTCCTCTCTTGAAACTCCCTCTGTTTGACATACACCTATATCTACCCAAAATGCATGTACATACACATACAATTAATATATCTGAGTCCCTTCAGATTATCATATTCTTTACTAAGCTCTCACAAGTACATAATCTGTTTTTGGTGGTGGTTGTCGTAGCGTTGGCTCATGTCAATTCTGTGTATAAAACAGTGTGAAATATTGCCCAATTCTGACCATCTTCATGATCAATGATATGTTTCAGTCTAATATTTTGTCAATTTTGTTGATCCCTTTCATCAAGGATTTCCTTCACCTTCCTTGGCCCTCCACTCTATCAATTGTAATATGTTTTTCTGATAATTGGTGTCTCTCAATGCTACATTCTAAATAAGCTAGTCAAAAATCTCAGACAATATTCTCTGATTCACAGGATTTTCATTGGCTGATTTTCATAAATAGATTACCAGGTCCTTCGTCCTAGACTGTCTTAATCTTGAAGTTCCACTGAAAACTATCATAAGTGACTATGACAGTTAAGTTTGTGTGTCAGCTTAACTGGTCCATGATTTTCAGTGGTTTGGCAGCTATGTAATTGCAGTGTAGTAAATTACCTGGTATGGCTTTTCTAGCCATAAGTCTTTGTAAATTCCATGGTGGAATTGGCCATAACTGAGTAGCTCCTGATTGGTAAAGTTATGCACCTGGAGTATTTCTGTTGAGAGTGGCATGAAGCAATCTTTTGGGAAGTTCTCTCTCTCTCTCTCAGGAGTGTAGAATTCTGATGTTGGGATTTGCTAGTTTGGCCACTCTGCCAAGCTCAAAAGGACCCTTCCAAGAGGCAGAAGGTGTCTCCCTGACTGCTGGCTGAGAAAGATGTGCTGCTGAGAGAAATGCACTCTGAGAAACATGAGAGACACATGCTGCTGAGAGACACAAGAGACATGCACTGCTGAGAAAGAGACAAGAGACACACACTTCTGAGAGAGCAATATGCTACTGGGACTGCCAACTGCTAAGTGAGATGGCCAGCTGCCAGAGACCGAGTGCATTTCTGAACTTGAATTGTAGTCTAGTGCTTCCCTAATAAACCCCCATAATCTGGGAGTTTTGTGTAGCTACTGTGACAAATTATCAAACCCAGCAGAGGTGGTGGGTGCTGTGGGAGGAAGAGTTGCTGTCAGGGTTGGTGAAAGGGATGGAGGGAGGTGGCATTTCTGGCCTCACAGGTATAGCCCTTGAACTACTGATGGTGACTCTGTCTTCCTCATGTGGGGTTAGAGGAGGTCAGAAAATGCAGTATCCCTGCCTCTGTGGCAGTAATGATGTCATGTGGCAGTTATATGATGATGTAATCACCATGATGTGATCCGATGTGATCAGCCAATCAATTGTAAAAGTAATTTCCTTAGTGCTGTGTCATGGATCCAATTTGTGTGTGCATGTGTGTGTGTATATTATATAATAT
>NW_006921895.1:4323037-4329521 GCF_000298275.1 Orycteropus afer afer
CACTATGCTACCAGAGTATGTATATATATATATATATATATATATATATATATATTCTGGCAAAGCTCACTCAGTTGCTCTAGATCCTACATTAGCTCATCATCATTAGACCTCTGGCTCCCTAGATAGCCTCTGCAACCTATGAGCCAGCAGCTTGCCATATTACCTGTCTATCATTGAATTGTCAGCCTCTCTTTTGGTAGCTTCACGCTGCTCTAACAGAAAATGCCACAAATTGAATGGCTTTAACAAACAGGAGTTTATTCTCCTACAGTTTTGGAGGCTAGAAGTCCAAGTTCAAAGTGCCAGGCTCTAGGGGTTGGGTGAAAGCCCCTTGATCTTGGGCTTTGACTCTGCCTCTTGCTCATGGCCCACTGAAGCAAAATGCTTTTCTTAACTCAGGTAGCTGCTGACAGCTGAGGCTGACAAACCCAAGGTCAACAGGTAAAAGACATAGCTCTGATATTATCAAACCACTCACCAGGCCATTGATTCAAGGCCATTAAGAGTCCCAACATTGACAATAAACATGGCAGGCTGCTGAACAATGGTTGTAGAGCCAACCTTAATGACGAGATTGGAGTAAAGCTTTCAGGACCTCCATTTGCTGATGTGGCATGACTCAAATGGGAAGAAACAGCTGCAAACATCCATTAATAATCAGAACATGCAATGTAACAAGTATGAATCTAGGAAAATTGGAAGTTGTCAGCAATGAAATAGAACACATAAAGATCAATATCTTGGGCATTAGTGAGCAGAAATGGACTGGTTTGGGCCATTTTGAATCAGACAACCATATGAATGGGAAATTGACAAATTGAAGAGGAATGTTATGTCATTCTTCATCACAAAGAATGTCAAGATCTATCCTGAAGTACAATGCTCTCAGTAATAGGATAATATTCATACACCTACAAGAAAGACCAGTTAATAACACAGATATTCAAATTTACACAGCAACAAGCAAAGCCAAAGACAAAGAAATGGAAATTTTTTACCAACTTCTGGAGTCTGTAATTGATCAAACATGCAATCAAGATGTGCTGATTATCACTGGTGGTTGGAATGCAAAAGAAGGAAACAAAGAAGAATCACCAGCATTTGGTAAATAGGGCCTTGGTGATAGAAATAACACTGGAGATTGCATGATAGAATTTTGCAAAACCAACTATTTATTTTTGCAAATATCTTTTTCATCAACACAAAAGATGGATATAGACATGGACTTTGCCAGATGGAGTACACAGGAATCAGATCGACTACATCTGTGGAAAGAGGAAATGGATAAATTCAATATCTTCAGCCAAAACAAGTCCAGGAGCTTACTGTGGAGCATACCATCAGTTGCTCATATGCAAGTTCAAGTTGAAGCTGAAGACAATTAAACCAAGTCCACAAGAGCCTAAATATGACCTTGATTATATCCCTCTTTAATATAGAGACCATCTAAAGAATAGATTTGATGCATTGAACACCAATGACTGAAAATCAGAGGAATTGTGGGATGACATCAAGCACATCATCCATGGAGAAAGCAAACGGTTATTAAAAAAACTGGAAAGGAAGAAAAGACCAAAATGGATGTCAGAAGAGACACTGAAACTTGCCCTTGAGCAGAGACTAGCAAAAATACATGGAAATGACAAAAGACCTGAACAGAAGATTTCAAAGAAGAGCTTGAGAAGACAAAGTCAATGATTATAATATAATGTGCAAAGACCTGGTGTTAGAAAAGCAAAAGGGAAAAACATGCTCAGCATTTCTCAAGCTGATAGAACTGATGAATAAATTCAAGCCTAGAGTTGCAATATTGAAAGATTCTATGGGCTGTATATTGAATGATGCAGGAAACATCAAAAGAAGATGGAAGGAATACAAAGAGTCACTGTACCAAAAAGAGTTGGTCGATGTTCATTTATTTCGGTAGGTGGCATATAATCATGAACCGAGGTATTGAAGGAACAAGTGGAAGCTGCACTGATGGAATTGGCAAAGAACAAGGCTCTAGGAATTGACAGAATACCAATTGAGACGTTTCAACAAATGGATGCTGCACTGGAGGCACTCACTTGTCTATGTCAAGAAATTTGGAAGACAGCTACCTGGCCAACTGACTGGAAGAGATCCATATTTGTACCAATTTCAAAGAAAGGTGATCCCACAAAATGTGGAAATTATCAAACAATAATAATATCCACTCAAGTAAAATCTTGCTAAAGATAATTCAAAAATGGTTGCAGCAGTATATTGACAGAGAATTTTCAGAAATGAAAGCTGGATTCATAAGAGGACATGAAATGAGGGATATTATTGTTGGATCTTTGCTGAAAGTAAAGAATACCAGAAAGATGTTTACTTGCACTTTTTTTACTATGCAAAAGTATTTGATTGTATAGATCATAACAAATTATGGATAACATTGAGAAGAATGGGAATTCCAGAACCCTTGATTGTACTCACCATGAACCTGTACATAGACAAGAAGGTTGTCATTCGAACAGAACAAGGGAATACCCCATGATTTAAAATCAGGAAGGGAGTGAGTCAGGGTTGTATCTTTTCACCATACTTATTCAATCTGTATGCTGAACACATAATCTGAGAAGCTGGACTATATGAAGAAGAATGTGACATCAGGATTGGAGGAAGACTCATTAATAAGTTGTGATATGCAGATGACACAACTTTCCTTGCTGAAAGTGAGGATGACTTGAAGCACTTACTGATGAAGATTAAAGACTAAAGTCTTAAGCATGGTTTACATCTCAACATAAAGAAAATAAAAATCTTCAGAACTGGACCAATCAGCAGTATCAGAATAAATGGAGAAAAGATTGAAGTTGTAAAAGATTTCATATTACTCGATTCAAAAATCAACACCAATGGAAGCAGCAATCAAGACACAAGATGATGTATTGCATTGGGAAAATTCTCTGCAAAAGACCTCTTTAAAGTGCTGAAGAGCAAAGATGTCTCCTTGAAGACTAAGGTGTGCCTAACCCAAGCTAAAAAAAAAGAAAAAAAAAAGTTGGAAACAAAGAAGAATCACTAGTAGTTGGAAAATCTGGTCTTTGTGACAGAAATAACTCTGGAGATCACATGATAGAATTTTTTAAGACTAACAACTTATTCATTGCAAATACCTTTTTCAACAACATAAGCAATGTCTATACATGTGGACTTCACCAGATGGAGTAACTAGGAATGAGTTTGACTACATCTGTTGCAAGAGGTGATGGAAAAGCTCAATATCTTCAGCCAAAACAAGGCCAGGGGCTGGTTGTGGAAAAGACTATCAACTTCTCATATGCAAGTTCAACTTGAAGTTGAAGACAAAACATGTCCACAAGAGCCAAAATATGACCTTGAATATATCCCTCCTGAATTTATAGCCCATCTAAAGAGTAGATTTTATGCATTGAATATCAATGACCAAAAACTAGAATTATGAGATGATATCAAGAACTTCATCCATGAAGAAAGCAAGAGGTCATTAAAAAGATGAGAAAGGAAGAAAAGACCAAATTGTATGTCAGAAGAGACTCTGAAACTTTCCCTTGAGAGGAGAGAGTAGCTAAAGCAAATGGAAGAAATGACAAGATAAAAAAGCTGAACAGAAGATTTCAAAGAGTAGCTGGAGAAGACAAAGCTAATTACTACAATGAAATGTGCAAAGACCTGGGGTTGGAAAACCAGAAGGCAAGAACACACTTGGCATTTCTTAAGCTGAAAGAACTGAAGAAAAAACTTAACCCTTGAGTTGCAATATTGAAAGAGTATATGGGAAAAATATTGAATGATGCAGTAAACATCAAAAGAAGATGGAAAGAATACACAGAGTCACTGTACCAAAAAGACCTAGTTGATCATCCATTTCAGGAGGTGGCATATGATCAAGAACCAATGGTATTGAATGAAGAATTTGAAGCTGCACTGAAGGAATTGGTGAAGAACAACACTCCAAGAATTGAAGAAATATCCATTGAGATGTTTCAACAAACAGATGCCCTGGTGGAGGCACTTGCTTGGTTATGCCAAGAGATTTGGAACACAGCTACCTGGCCAACTAACTGAAACAGATCCATATTTGTACCCATTCCAAAGAAAGGTGATCCCACAAAATGTGGAAATTATCAAACAATGTCATTAATATCATATGCAAGTAAAATCTTGCTGAAGATAATTAAACAATGGTTGCAGCAGTATATTGACAGAGAACTTCCAGAAGTGCAAACTGGATTCAGAAGAGGACACATCATTGCTAATGTCAGATGGATCTTGGCTCAAAGCAAAGAATGCCAGAAAGATGTTTACTTGTGTTTTATTGACTATGCAAAAGCATTTGATTGTGTGGATCATTACAAATTATAGGTAACATTGAAAATAATGGGAATTCCACAACATTTAATCGTACCCATGAGGAACCTGTACATAGACCAAGAGGCTGTCATTTGAACAGAACAAGGGGACACTGCATAATATAAACTCAAGAAGGGAGTGGGTCAGGCTTGTATCTTTTCACCATCCTTATTCAATTGGTATGCTGAGTAAATAATTCGAGAATCTGTACTATATGAAGAAGAATGTGGCTTCAGGATTGGAGGTAGAATCATTAACAACCTGTGATATGCTGATGACACAACACTGATTGTTGAAAGTGAGGATGACTTAAAGCACTTTCTGATGAAGATTGAAGAACACAGTCTGCAGTATGGATTACATCTCAACATAAAGAAAACAAAAATCCTCACAACTGGACCTATAAGCAGCATCATGATAAATGGAGAAAAGATTGAAGTTGTCAAAGACTTCACATTGCTTGGTTCTACAATTGATGCCAATGGAAGCAGCAGTCAGGACATCAGAAAGCCAATAGCACTGGGCAAATTGGCTGCAAGTACCTCTTTCAAGTGCTGAAGAGCAAAGATGTCTCCTTGAGGACTAAGGTACTCCTGACATAAGTCATGGTATTTTCAATCACCTCATATGCATATGAGAGCTGGACAATGAATAAGGAAGACTAAAGAAAAGTTGATGCTTTTGAGTTGTGGTGCTGCCAAAGAATGCGGAAAGTGCCAAGGACTGCAAAAAGATCTAACAAATCTGTCCTGGAGAAACTGCAGCCAGAATGTTCCTTGAAGGTGAGAAAGACCAGACTTTTTCTCACCTACATTGGTCATGTTGTCAGAAGGGACCATTCCCTAGAGAAGGATGCCATGCTTGGAAAGGTAGAGGGTCAACAAAAGAGTGGAAGGCCCTCAGGTTCTGGCAAGATGGCAGACTAGGCAGAAAGAATGCACAGGCCCTCTTCAACAAAGAAAAGGGAAACCAATTAACACACACACAGAAGATAATCTTGGACCCCTGATCCTTGAAGGGAAGGATATAGAAGTGGACTAAACCCCAACTAGCAGAAGAATTTGTGTGAAAATACCAAAAAAAGGAGAAAGACAGAGCTGCGGTCTGGCAGCAATCCTGAGCGATCCTGACAGCACAGACAGCTTGGAGATTCCCGAGTGATGGTAGGACCTAATAATTAATCTAAAAATCACCCTGCTAGCCAGAGACTGCATGGAGGACTGTGCAGGGTGGCTGGGGAACAAATTGAGAAGGGGAAGAGAAAGGTGGGCTGAACTGTAGACTTTTGCTGGTCTGGAGGATGCCGCCATTTTGAAGGTTTAAAAAGTGGCTTGACTATTTTGAATATTTAAATAGACAGTGATCTGGAAGATTCCTGGGACTTAAGAACACATTCTGCTTTCCAGCAACCCCAAGGACACTCGGGACCTGCAAGACTGAAAAGGTACGAGATTTCTCTTGTTACTCTTATACCCCACACCTGCTTGGTGAAGGGAGGTGTGGCCATCCCCTACTCCCACATACCTTCTGGGCCTTCAGGAACTCCATCACAGTCTGTGTGCTCAGATGAAGCCTGGGTGCCCTGCCCTGTCCTCCACCAATTTTTTTTTTCTTTCTTTTTCTTTATTTTAATTTTAATTTTTTTCTTTTTCACTTATTTTTTTTCTGGTGATAAGTTTGCCTGTATTTGTCTGCTTTAAAACAACTAATATTATTAATATTTTGTCCTTTTTATTATTATTCTTAATCTTCCCCTACCAGGTCCTACTTTGCAGCACTTTTTCTTTTCCCTGTGCCTGGTTGAAATTTTTTATTTTTTTATTTAAGTTTTTTTTTTTTTCCCCCATTTTTCTTATGATTAACCCTGTCCCTTGTTTTTCTTTTTGCATTTTTCCCACTTTTTTCTTTGTTTATTATTCTCCTTCCCTACTTTTTTTTTCCAAAGTGCCCTATCTCCAGATATTGTACGTTTTCTTGTTTTTTCTTCTTTTTTTTCCCCTTTTTTTCTTCTTTTGGGTTACTGTTCCTGTGTGATTACATGGTCTGTTTCTCATCCACGTGCTTTTAGTTTTTTGATGGTTATTCAATTGTAATTTGTGTCTAACTGAGTGGGAGACAACAA
>NW_006921895.1:4330216-4330867 GCF_000298275.1 Orycteropus afer afer
AAAGGGAGTCCTTTGATCAGAGAACCAAAAATAGCAAACAACAACCGACCATTAATACACAAGATAACATAACCCAGAAACCACAGCTATGAACATATCTAAAGTAAAATGAGCTTACAAGATTGTAAACAGGGAACCAGAGACATCAATTGGCAAGTGAGGACAACTGCAAAGAAAAAGAGGGAAAAGACTGTGTAGTTACGGAACTTCTAAATGGTGAGGTAGTTAAGAAAATTGCAAGATAGAATGGATTGTCCTAAACTTGGGGATAAAATTATAAATTTTAGAGTAAACTCAAAGAAAAATGATAAACCTTCACATCACAATAAAAAAGAGGACAAGCACAAATATTCAGCATACACTAAAGCAACAGCAACAAAGGAAATGATAACACGATTCACAAACAAAATGAGCTCACCACAGAAAATAATATGGAACAAAGAAACCAGGGACACCATGAAAAAACACATAACAAAATGACAGTGACAAATTCAAACTTATCCATAATTACACTGAATGTTAATGGATTAAATGCACCACTCAAGAGATGGTGAGCTGCAGATTGGATAAGAAAACACAACCCATCCATATGCTGCCTACAAGAGACACACCTTAGAGATAAAGACAAAAATAGATTAAAAATCAAAGGTT
>NW_006921896.1:0-639 GCF_000298275.1 Orycteropus afer afer
AACAACAACAACAACAACAATCTTCAAAGATTACTTTCTTTTGGGAAATCCTTGGACTCTTATAATTTTGTGAATAAATAAATACTTGACCACTTCATGAAGAATAGTGGCCACTTGAAGGCCACAATAAAAAAGAATTGCTAAAAAATTCCAAAGGAAGTTGTCCCAGTGAGTTTTTAGAGCTAGTCAAGCATAACAGTTCAAAATATGGAACTTGTTGAAGAGAGAAGATACAGAGAAATGGTGAGATGGCTTTTTTATTTGTATCTTATTGTCGTTGTTCTGGGCCATAAAGTTGATTCTGACACACAGCGACCCTATGTACAACAAAATGAAACATTGCTCACTCCAGCACCATGCTCACAATTCTTGCTCTGTCTACAGTACATTATATTGTAGTGGCTTGTGTGTTGCTGGGATGCTGGAAGCTATACCAGCAGTATTTAAAATATCATCAGGGTCACCCATGGTGGCCAGGTTTCAGTGGAGCTTCCAAAGTAAGAAAGACTAAGAAGAAGGATGTGGCAATCTACTTCTGAAAAAAATGGACAGTGAAAACCTTATGAATAGCTGTGGAACATTGTCTGATTTGTATCTTAGTAGACTCTTTTCTACTCTTTTCTACTTCTAGGAGCTCTT
>NW_006921896.1:1534-2048 GCF_000298275.1 Orycteropus afer afer
GTTCAAAGTGCCAGGCTCTAGGGGATGGGTGAAAGCCCCTTAACCTTGGGCTTTAGCTCTGCCTCCTGCTTCCAGCTCACTGGTGCTAGAGGCTTTTCTTCACTCAGACAACTGCTGGCTACTGAGACTGACAAGCCAAAGGCTGACAAGTAAAAAGGCCCAGTCCCGATGTTACCAAACCACACTGCAGGCCATTTTCTCAAGTCCATTGAAAGTCCCAGTGTCAGCAAAGCATGGTAGGCTGCTGAACAATGACACAGCTACATGCAGGTTTCAAGTGCGCCATAAGCTAGAGACCATTCCCCAAGTCTTCTCCTCATATACAGGATGCAGACCACATCCCTAAGGCAGCTACTCAGCTGGTCACAGTAGATTCCATCATGGAGTGGATTACCAGTCTCATCATGGGAAATACTACATCCAGCTGCCCAGCCACTCAACCAGCACTAGCCAAGTTGACACACAAACTTAACTACCACATGAAGAGAAGGGCAATGTACCAAATGTGAGTGAC
>NW_006921896.1:3218-6216 GCF_000298275.1 Orycteropus afer afer
CCCCAAAGATTTCCACATTATAATGCCTCGAACATGCAAACGTTAGCCAAAGAGAATCAAAATTACATATGGCGTTAAGGTTGCTAATCAGTTAGCCTTGAAATAGGGAGATTATTTAGGGTTATCTGAATGGGCCCAGTGTAATCACAAAGGTCCTTTAAGTGAAAGAGTGAGGAAGGAGAGTCAATGTCAAAGTGTTGCAGCGAGAGAAAGATTCAACCAACTATTTTTGACTTTGATGATGGAAGAAGGCCATGAACCAAAGAAAATGGAAAGTCTCAGGAAGCAGAAATTGGTTAGGAAACAGATGCAAGAACCTCCAGAAAGGAACATAGTCTTGCTGACACCTTAATTTAACCCAGTGAGATTTGTGTCAGATTTTTGTCCTCCAGAACTATAATAACACAGTTGAGTTGTTTTAATCCACTAAATTTGTGATAATTTGTTATCACAATAGAAACAAATACAGTTTGCTTAAAAATCATAAAAGAAACTTAAGTAGGCATAATTTTAAGGGAATTTAGAACAGATCATGGATTGTTCTTGTCAAACTTGGAATTCAAAGTTTATTAAGTTATTTTGTAAACTGTTCTTACAATTATGTGAATATCTGTTTTCATTTTATACAAATATAAACATTATTTGACAAATTGTGTGAACAGAATGAATTACAATAATTTACCTTTAACCTAAATTCTACTAGAAAAGGAATAGACAGAAAGAACATACCACGCAGAAAGTCTGTCTGAAAAGGCTTTCTCTTATCCACTTATACATGTGTCCACTGAATTCTCAGCTGGGATATGAGATATGATTGTCAAACAAAAATCTCAAGAAAATGTATTTATTTTATTCAGTGAAAGTCTCAAGACAACAGTTATAGGCCAATAGTCTATATTTTGACCTAAGTATTTATTATAGTTAACATTTTATGAAAGATTAAATTGAAATGGTACTACATCAATTTTAGTCTAACACATAGTATTATGTCAAATAAATTTGATGTAGCACCTAAGGCATTTGACTCTTAACCAAAAGGGTGGCGGTTCAAACCCATCAGCCACTCCTCAGAAGGAAGATTCGGCAATTAACTTCCATAGAGATACCACCTTGGAAACCCAAGGAGGGGTCACTGTGAGTCGAAACAACTCAATGGCAGTGAGGGTTTTTTTTTTGGTTTATAAAGAAAGAAAAAAGTTAAAGAAACTTAGCTACATGGTTATACCATGAGGTTGAAATATATTCCATAACTCTTAATAAAATTTCATTAATAATACATTAGAGGAAAATGCTTCATTTTATTGTCATAAACTAGAAAACTAGAGAAAGAAAAAGCAATATTTTTATATAGTTCTAAAAAGTTAACATTGGTATTAAATGCTGGAAAACAGCAAAGTTTTTTTATTTCTCCTTTGTCTTTTAGAAATCAATTTCATTTTATTTTTAGTGAAGAATAAGTTGAAGGCTCCATCTGAAGTTTCAAATTTAAGAGATCCAGTAGTCTAGTTTTTTTTTTTTTTTAAATACTAAGTTGGATTTTCAGGTGGAAGAAAGCAATTAAGAGTTGAGAACATCATACATTTTTCACCCCTGTATTTATTTTTAACACAGAAACAGAAATAGGAAAGATTTAGTTTAGTTCTTAGGATCTCACAAATATCAATATTTCAATCTCCTTCATACCTGGATAGCACCTTAAAATAGAATCACAGTAGCTCAAGCAAAATCGGGCTCTAAATTTGGTTAAAAGATATTTAGCTGAAAAATATTTGGCTGTGGGCCTGTTGCTGAGGGAAGATATAACTAATTCCAAGCCTATTTTCAGAGCCAAATGCCAAATTGAGTGTGCTTAGTTTCACAGTAGCAGGCTTACACTTAGAAATGATTATAGACCAAATGCCAGAAATTTTCTAGTTTTAGCTACAGAATTCTACTCATAAGTGACAGGAATCAAGAGGCAGCATTGTGATTATGACCCATGTTGATTTCCTTCACAATGTACAATTTTGTTTTTCATTACATTTCTTAATTTGTAAAGTTACTATTTCAATAAGAAGTACTCTCTCTAAGTGTGTGTGTGTGTGTGTGTGTGTGTTAAGAAGCTCTGGTAAAAATTTTGTTTGTAATAACAAAAATGCATATTTCAACTTAAGACAAAATTGAAACTGTCAGTTGTTCATGGATGAGAAAGATTTACTTCTATATTTAAAATAATCAATTTAATTCTATGTTTTCAAACTTGCTTTTGCTTAAGCAATCATAAACATCTTTAACATAATTTATATAATTAAAGATAAACAATTCTGAAGCAATGATGGTAAAACCTGGATATTTACAAATTATTAGATGAATAATAATAATTTAAAATTATTTTCAAAAGTAGTAGCTCCACATTTAATTTTTTTTCTCTCAGACTCTGTGGAAAACTGAGTAAATACATTATTTCAGTGAACACTTCAAGCTTCAAGAGTCTTACCCACATGGGCAACAGTGAAATAAGTAATGATTCCACACCTTGTCTCTGTTGACAGCAGGGGGGATAACATGACACTCAGTGCAACCACTGCTTGGTCATCTACTTCCCTGACTGTGGATCCTTCCTAGACCAGTAGGTCTTTACAATTGCACATACTCTGTGGCTCTTGGAGATTCCAGAAGGCAGAGAATTTATGATTGGGAGCAATGCCCCTTTCCTATCAACAATTAGCAGTGCAACACTTTCAAGTTTGGTTTATAATATATATATATATTTTATTATTATTCCTTCTATACCCATCTATGTTACAGACATCAATTGTCTTATAATATCTTTATGTGTGTGTTACCTCACTAAAACCAAAAACCAAACCAAACTCACTGCTATCGTGTAGGCTTGGACTCATAGCACCCCCTCCTTGGGTTTCCAAGGCGGTATCACTATGGAATTAGATTGTCCAATCTTCCTTTGGAGGAGTGGCTGGTGGATTTGAATTACCAGCCTTCTGGTTAGCAGTCAAAT
>NW_006921896.1:9371-10350 GCF_000298275.1 Orycteropus afer afer
CAGTCTAAGCTCTTTCTTTTTATTTTTAATTAATTAATTGTTGTTGTGTTGTGCTGTAGGTGCAAATTTACAGAGCAGAATCTGTTTTATATTCAACCTTTCTTGTACATTTGGTTTCACTCTGCAATTACCGTCACCAACCCTAACCCACTCTTCTCCTCTTCCTTCCCAGGTAGCCCCTGCCCCCAACCCGTGCCCTTCTTAGTTATGCACTCCTGTGTGTCCTGCTTTCCCTCCATGTGAATGTTGCCCCTCTGATGCCCCATGACTGATTGCTCCAAGGGATGTATCTCCTTAGAGTAGGTGGGTACATCGCCCTGGGTTGAGTGTTCTACATGTAAGTCTTATTTACTATTGGGCTGAGAGCCAGCCCCTGGGAGTGAGTTTTATCCCAGACCTGAAGTGTATCTCAGGGCCATAGTCTTGGGGGTCCCGCCAGAGTCCATCCAACCAGTAATTCTGGTCATTATTGTATTTTTGGATTTTGTTCCATGTCTTTCCTCCCACTCTATCCAGAATCTCCTGTTTTGCACCCTTCTCTAGTGGCTGGCATTGGTAGCTGGGCCCATCTAGTTCTTCTGGTTTCAAGGTCCATCATGTCCTAGGGCTGATTGTTTCCAAATGTCCTTGGTTTTTTGCACTCTTCTTTGCTTCCAACGATAGGTGACCATTAGTTGCATCTCAGATGGCCACTTGAAAGCTTTTAAGACTCTAGTCACCAAAGTAGGTTTTACAACAAGATTTTTATGTATTTTGTTGTAACAATTAAGTCTGGTGTACCCCAATACTATGGTCCTGAGTGGGCAAATCCCATGGATCTCTCCCCCACAGTATCTGGCTGTCAACTGTTGCTGTTTGTTGTTATTTGCTGTCGAGTCGGCCCTGACTCATAGCGACCCCTCCTTGGGTTTCTGAGGCAGTATCACTATGAAAGTAGGATTGCCCAATCTTCCTTCTGAGGAGTGGCTGGTGGGTTTGA
>NW_006921896.1:11238-12110 GCF_000298275.1 Orycteropus afer afer
GGTGCTTTCAAGTCATCTCTTACTCATAGCAACCTCATGTACAGCAGAATAAAACACTGCCCAGTCCTGTGCCACCCCCACGATACTTGCTATACTTGAGCCCATAGTTGCAGTCACTGTGTCAATCCATGTCTTTCAGGGTCTTCCCATTTTTCATTGTCCCTCCATTTTGCCAAGCATGATATCCTTCTCCAGGGAAGGGTCCCTTCTTACAACATGACAAAGTAGGTGAGATGAAGTTTGGCCATTCTCCCTTCCAAGGAGCATTCCAGATGTACTTCTTCCAGAACAGATTTATTAGTTCTTTTAGCAGTCCATGGTACTTTCAGCATTCTTCACGAACACCACAACTCAAAAGCATTGACTCTTCTTCGGTCTTCCTTTTTTCATTGTCCAGCTCTCAAATGCATATGAGGCAATTGAAAATATCATGGCTTGTGTCAAGCACACCTTAGTCTTCAAGGAAACATCTTTGCTCTTTAGGACTGGAAAGAGGTCCTTTGCAGCAGATTTGCCCATTGTTATATGATGTCTGATATCTTGACTGCTGCTTCCCTTGGTGTTTATTGTAGAACCAAGTAATATAAAGTCTTTGACAAGTTCAATCTTTTCTCCATTTATCATGATTCTGCTTGTTGGTCCCATTGTGAGAATTTTTGTTTTCTTTATATTGAGGTGTAATACATACTGCAGACTGTAGTCTTCAATCTTCATCAGTAAGTCCTTCATGTCATCCTCACTTTCAGTGAGCAAAGTTCTGTCATCTGCATAATGTAGGCTGTTAATAAGTCTTCCTCCCCTGATGCCACATTCTTTTTCATACAGTCCAGCTTCTCAGATTATTTGTTCAGCATACAGATTGAATAAGTATG
>NW_006921896.1:12210-13561 GCF_000298275.1 Orycteropus afer afer
GCCTTTGTCTTTGTGTGCCTTGATTTCTTCATGTGTGAGATGAGGATAAGAATTACACCTATCTGAAGAGATTTAAATAAAGTGTTTAGCACAGTATATACCCTATAATAATTGCAAATTTAATGGTTGATTATTATAAAGGGAAAACTATGGAGTTTATATCCATGTTTGAATAGCTTGATGACTATAGATGTATATAGGAGTTTTGGTGGTAGAGTGGATAAGGCACTTATTTGACTGCAAACCAGAAAGTCAGCGTTCAAACCCACCAGCTGCTCTGTGGAAGGAAGATTGGGAGATGAATTTCCATACAGATTTACAGCTTCAGTAACCCAATGGGGATTGCTATAAGTCAGAATCGACCTGAAGGCAGTGAGTTTTGAGTATTATAGATTTATATAGATATAAATAGACGGTAAGGAAGACCTGGCCACAGGACGATTGAAGATAGCACTGGGAGTTTAATAAAAGGCTTTTGAAATGTAAACCTGGAATGACGAGAATGACAACTTATTACTCTTGTGGGAACTGGGTAAATTACTAGTTACCAGTCTTGTGTGAACTGATCTGGGGGAAGACAGGTCAAGAATGCTGTGCATGTTTTTTGGTCACCTTTGTCAAAGTGAAAATGACCATTTTGGGGGTTAAAAGTAGGGCAATTGTAGCATTTTGTTTCATGTATTTCTTATTGTTGATACAAAAAGACTTAAATGAAAAGAATGTACCACTCAAAAGATAAGAGGCAAAAGTGTATGGCATTGTATTTCAAATAATCTTTTCATTATTAAAATTGTAGCTTAAATTTCTAATATAAACATAAAATTGGTAACTTAAAATGAGTACAAATAGGTGACAAGTAAGTTAAGGGTAACATTTATTAAAGAGTGAACTTTATGTCTTTAGAGATCAACAAAGTGATTTATCATTGTCCAACCAAGCCTTCAGTTTGTATATTTAAAAGCATCATAAATTTTAAAACTTAGTTAATGATGCCTATTAGTAGTCTAATATCTATGAGTAATATATAGAACTAAAATGATTAGTGCAATTTGACATGACAATAAAATTGTGCTACAAGAAAGGTTCATATTCTGCATGAGTTCATACAAAAATGGAATATCAATGAAATAATGCCTGTTAGGATTAGAGATAAGAGAAATCCTTCATATATTTCTATTATTTTTTAGCATGCTGTTGTTTAAAATATCTCTGTAGAGTAGCATTCATGTAAATATTCTTTAAATTACTAAAAAACTAAACTCACTGCGATTAAGTTGATTCCAACTCATAACAACCCCCATTGGGTTTCTGAGGCAGTAAATCCTTTTCTTTCATTCTTTTTTTTTTTTTT
>NW_006921896.1:14126-15398 GCF_000298275.1 Orycteropus afer afer
GATGCTGGCTGCTGAGGCTGACAAGCCTAAGGTGGACAAGTAACAAGGCATAGTCCTGATATTACCAAACAGCAGGCCATTGATTCAATTCCATTAAAAGTCTCAAGATCGGCAGAATATGACAGGCTGCTGAACAACAACTTGGCTACATGCAAGGTTCAAGCTTGTCATAAGCCAGAGACCATTCCCAAAGCTGCTTCTTACATTTGGGAAGCAAACCATATCCCTAAAGCAGCTACTTAACTGTTCTAATTCATTCCACCATGGAGTTAATTACCAATATTAGCATAGGGAATAACTACATCCAGCTGCCTTGCCACTCAACCAGGCCTAGCCAAGTTGACACACAAACTTAACTACCACACTACCTATTGTAAATATTCAGTTCATATACCTGTCTTTGTTTGTCTGGAAGCCATAGGAGTGGGTTCAATTCCAGACCTAAATGGCAACTAGGGGCCATAGTGGTTCCATCAGGCTCCATCAAACCAGCAAACCTGGTTCTTTTTTTTTTTTTATGATTTTGAGTTTTGTTCCACATTGTTCTCCCACTCTGTCCAGGATTTCCTACATAGATCCCCCTCTGAGTGATTGACAGTAGTAGCCTGGCACCATCTAGTTCTGCTGGTCTTACAGTCGTATAGGCTGAGGATTGTATGGTGTACCAGTTGTTTGGACAAATTGTTTCCATGTGTCTTTGATTTCTTTAATTTTTTTTTTTTTTTGCTCTGGGTGAGGAGAGACCCGTTGTTGCATCTAGATGGCTGCTTGTAAGCTTTTAAGATATCAGTCACTACTCGCAAATGTAGGATGTGGAACAATGCTTTTGTGTAGTATATTATGCCAATTGAGTTTGACATCCCCTGCGACTATGGTGCCAAGCCACAGCTCCAAATATTTGCTCCCTCTGGGTGGTTGGCTATGGCCAAGAAGTGACTACAAACTTGCCCCTTGTCAGCTCTACTATATACCTGGGAATTCTTACAGAACATACCAATACATGTATAGAAACATTTTCTGCCAACCCTCTATGTGGTCTTGGGCACACTCCCCTTTGCATGGATATACCTAATACTTCAGCCTGTCCACCCGTCTATCCACCTGTATATCAGTGTTTGGCTTCACTGACAAGACAGTACTATATGTGCAAAAAGGTTCATCTTTGCTGTCTCTACCTCCCAAGCACCTCTCTATGTCTTCTTCTTTCTCAATGCCACCATGTTGATTACTCACATTGATATATTGCCCTTCTCTTCACCCAAATCAATACTT
>NW_006921896.1:15940-16480 GCF_000298275.1 Orycteropus afer afer
TTTGAAGGAATCGCCATACTGCTTTCCACAGTGGTTGTATCATTTTATGGTCTCACCAGCAGCGTATGAGTGTCCCAATGTCTCTGCATCCTCACCAGCATTTGTTGTTTTCTGTCTTGTTGAATTTTGCTACTAGTGCTGGAGCAAGGTGGTATCTCATGTTTTGATTTGCATCTCTCTAATGGCTAAGGATTGTGAGCATTTCTTCATATGTTTGCTGGCCTCATGAATAACCTCTTTGGTGAAGTGTCTATTCATGTCTTCTGCCCATTTTTTTAAATTGGATTATTTGTAATTTTGCTGTTGAGGTGTTGGAGTTTTCTATAAATTCTAGAGATAAGTCCCTTGTCAGATAGGTCATTGCTGAATATTTTTTCCCAATCTGTTGGTTCTCTTTTGACTCTTTTGGAGAAGCCTTTGGAAGCACATAAAAATTTAATTTTTAGAAGGTTCCATTTATGTAGTTTATCTTCTGTTGCTTTTGCATTTTGAGTTATGCTTGATAGTCTATTTATGCCACCTATTAGGGCCCCTAAATTT
>NW_006921896.1:17924-21097 GCF_000298275.1 Orycteropus afer afer
CACTCGGATTTTTTTGCTCCATGGGCCGACCAACCTGCTACTCCATTTCATGCCAATCTTTTCTACCAATTAACACCCGAAGGCAACCCACTCTGCCAGGAAGCCACCTAACAAAGGCATCAAGCTTTCCCCTCCGTGGGCTGGTAAGGCTGTCACTGTCTCATGCCAGTTCTCTAGGCTCTGCTCCTTCCATCTCTCATGCCAGTCTCTTGCTGTCTGACCTTCCGTATGCCAGGGTCTCTCTGCTGGGGTCTCAGGTCAAGGATGCACTCCACTCCTGTTTCTACATTTTAGGTATTTGTCAGAGCAGCACCCCACTCTCTCGGTACCAAATTCTGTTCCGGTTACCTAGTGCCGCTCTGACAGGAAACATACCACAAATGGAATGGCCTTAATAAACAGGAGTTTATTCTTACAATTTGGAGGCTTTAAGTCCAAGTTCAAGGTGCCAGGCTCTAGAAACTGGGTGAAAGCCCTCAATCTTGGGGTCCAGCTCTGCCTCCTGCTCCCAGCCCACTGGAGCTTGAGGTATTTCTTCACTCAGACAACCGCTGGCTGCTGGGGCTGAGAAGCCCCAACATTGACAAGTAAAAAGGCACAGTTCCGATGTTACCAAACCACACAGCAGGCCATTAATTTAAGTCCATTGTAAGTCACAAGGTTGGAAGAGCAAGGCAGGCTGCTGAGCAACAACATGGCTATATGCAGGGTCCAAGCATGCCATAGGCTAGAGACAATTCTCAAAATTTCTCCTTATACACAGGAAGCAGACTACATACCCCAAAGCAGCTACTCAGCTGCTCATAGTAGATTCCACCATGGAGTTGATTACCAGTCTCATCATGGGGAATACTACATTCAGCTGCCCAGCCGTTCAACCAAGTCTAGCCAAGTTGACACACAAACATAACCATCACACATAGCTAGGGTCCTCTTATCATTTTCCATTAGATTTTGTACAGTGGGATTTCTAAAGTTGAATATTTTTGTTATCTATAAACTTTATTGAAACATATGTTCATTTGTTTGGGTCTACTGGTTCTTATCATAATTCCATTTTCACAGATTTCTTGTAAAAGTAGTACATATGATTTACATCACACTAAATCTATATTATGATGCATATATTAATAAGCTTTTACTTAAGGAAATCAAGTATTGATCTTCAGTTCCTTAAAAAAATCTAAAGTATCTTAGCTTGAAGTGTTGCAGAATTTATATTTTAACAGTCGTGTGCTAGAATTCATGTTCTCTGGATATATTAGAAGTTAAAGATAATCCATCATCCATATAATTTTCCAGCTTTCCTTTAATATATAATTTAATGATAAAATATATTAATGTGCTAATATGAAATAATTCACTAAACATAGATATTGTCATTGAACTCATTCTAAAAATAACCACATATTTTCTCATTCACTCTTCACTTAGTCACTCTTTGAACAATATTTGTTGATAGGCTGGGAATTGTCCTAAGCCTAGAATTTACATTGTCACATACGACTATGCTTGAAATATTTTCCAAGATAGTAAGAAGAGAAAGAATCTGAGAAAAGACAAAGGATTAATTCATTAAAAATAATATTTGAGAAGAGTTGATTTTTTTTGACAAGGCATAAAGTTACTACTTTTATTAAGAATAGATACTTCAGATTTAGAATGTGAGACTAGAATCCCATGAAGTTCATTGGACAGCTGTTACAGTGATTAAACTGTTACAGGAACTCCAAGCAATGTTGTATTGTAGCTACATGTTTCAGCTTTTGTGATGGTTAATTCCTTCTGTTCCCATTAGTGATTTTCTGAGCTTTGAGATTTCCTATGGTACCTAGGTAATCAAGGCATATTTATCTAAATGAAAGCAAAGAAGAGGATGTTACAAATGTACATTAAATGTGAACAGTTATGTCATTTTATTGTAGCAGAAAATGGTTGTGAGAGAAATTAGAGCTGATGCTGAAACAAATAAGTGTTTTAAGCTGAAAAATATGTCATATTTTATGCTCTTTGGGGTTGATAAAGAAATGAACTATTTTTTTCAATCCACTGTCTTTTTTTTTTCAATAGTTTGCTTGCTGATGAATAGCTGTTATGTAAATATAATGTAATGTAATTATAGTTCCCAAATAGTAAACATCATCTTAAGAGTGTCCCTAATATCTGTCCTTTTGTTCCAAATAACATCTAGACTCACATATTACCTACTTTCCTCTCTCATCCTTAGCCATTTAAACATACTGTTAAAATAACACATCTAGTCTTCTAGCATAGTGCCTAAGGCACTTGACTACTAACCAGAAGGCTGGTGGTTCAAACCCATGAACCACCAGCCACTCCTCAGAAGGAAGGTTGGGCAATCTACTTCTATAGTGATATCGCCTCGGAAACCCAAGGAGGGGTTGCTATGATTTGGGTCTGACTCGACGGCACGTAACAACAACAACAACAGTCTTCTTTCTATTCATAAGGAGCTCTGGTGACATAGTGCCTAAGACATTTGACTGCTAACCAGAAGATTGGTGGTACAAATTCACTAGCCACTCTGTGGAAGGAAGTCTGGACAATCTACTTCTATAAAGATTTACTACCTCAGAAACCCAAAGGGGGTGGCTGTGAGTCAGAACTGACTTGATCGTAGTGAGTTTGGTTTTGGTTTGAGTCTCTTATTCATATGACTATAACAACTGGACACTAAGATAGTTACTAGCTGAGTCTACCAAGGTTCATACTGTTTTTTAATTTGTGTCACTTCATGAAGAAAGACAAAATTTTTAAGCAAAGTGCTAAGAGGAAGAATAACCCACCAAACAACCAATCAACCCATTCATTTTCTATTTCTTCACTTCAAATAGCTCCTTCCTGAACTTGAGGCTTACAGAGATCAAAGTCTTAGTTTAAAAAGCTTGTGGTTCTTAGCAATTCACTACCTTTTCTGATATAAAAACTTATAAGATCTCTTACCTATTTCCTGTTTACTACTGGAAGAATGTATTTACATATGTTTCATTTATGACAACAAATGCAACAGTACCATAATGTTGTTGTTATGTGCTGTGGAGTCAGACCTGACTCATAGTGACCTCTCCTTGGGTTTCCAAGGTGGTATCACTATGGAAGTAGATTGCCCAACCTTCCTTCCAAGGAGTGGCTGGTGGGTTTGAACCGCCAGC
>NW_006921896.1:21207-21815 GCF_000298275.1 Orycteropus afer afer
GAGAGCTCCTACCATAACATTAGCAAATTAATAAAATAAGGTTAAAAAGATAAGTGGAAATTTATTTATACATTTAAATAAAAATCTAAATATATGTATAAAAATATCCTGTTAAAAAAGAGAAGAGTGGTTTTATAAGTGAAAGCATTTCAAAAATGGAAGCATTTTGTACGAGAATGTGGTCAGTTATAGTTCTGGTAACATGAGAATAAATACAGCTGTAATTTAGATGCTTATGTGTGGTTATAACCTTTGTCTTTTTCCTATTAAAGAAAGAATGCCAAAGTAAATAGTATACCTAGTTCTGTAAGCATTTCTATGTGGACTTCACAAAAGAAGGATGAATGAGCAGGTTTTCTGATTTATGAAAGATATAAGGAGTTTCAGTTACTTCCTCATCATTTGTTTCCAGGAGTGATAAATTGTAAATTACTCCAAAATTCACAAACCCCAGTGTAGAAGTACAGGTAGAGACGCTAGGGTAGCCTGGTGAAGCATTTACCCTCTTGTGTGTGATTGTACAAGCACAATATAGAAATTATAGAAATGCCTAAAAACTCTGTAACAAGGATTTTTTCCCCACATATTATAAAAAAGATGGGATGTCA
>NW_006921896.1:37886-42914 GCF_000298275.1 Orycteropus afer afer
AACAAATATCAATTAAAAACACTCCTTATTTGGGTGGTAATTTAGTACTTTGAGTTGCAATAGCCATTGAGGATAACAGCAACAATTACTTGAACAATATTATGTTTAAAATTATGATAGCTCTGGTGGAGTAGCATGTAACACATTTGACTGCTACCCAGAATGCTGGCACTTCAAACCCACCAGCCACTCCTCTGAAGGAAGGTTGGACAATCTATTTCCGTAGTGATATTGCCTCCATAACTCATGGAGTGGTCACTATGAGTTGGATCCAACTTGATAGCAGTGAGTTTAGTTTTTGGTTTTGGTTTATTATTGAAAATTAGCAAGTTGATAAGTTCAAATAATTAATAAATTCCTATCACATTATTTCTTAAGTGATCAGCTACTGATCCATTTGATGGTTATTCCCATGTAAAACAAACAAACTCACTGCTGTTGAGTCAGTTCCAACTCAGTGACCGCTCTTTGGGTTTCTGAGGTGGTATCTCTATGGAAGTAGATTGCTCAACTTTCTTTCTGAGGAGTGGCTGTTGGATTCGAATGACCAGCCTTCTGGTTAGCAGTCAAATGCCTTATGCCCTACTCTACCAGAGCTCCTATGTATTCTATTTAATTTTCTGCTTATGATTAACTTGAATGCAACACAAAACAGCACAAAAATAGGGAGCGATGGTATTTGAAATATTAAGCAGCTACATTTGAAATTTTTAAAAATGCATCATTTGCAAATATGCTTATTTTCATATTTTATATTATCTGCTGTGCATAGAGTCACTATGAATCAGAGATGACTTGACAGCACCTAACAACAATAGGATTTTTAAAATGTATTTGACTTAAAAGTCTGTTATTGTTAAGGTGCCTTCCAGTCAGTCGTGACTCATAGTGACTCTATGTACAACAGAACACAACACTTTTCAGTCTTACACCTTCCTCACAATATTTACCATGATTGTGCTCATCATGGCAGCCACTGTGTCAATCTATCTCATTGAGGATCTTTTTCTCTGACACTCTATTTTACCAAGCACGATAATCTTCTCCAGCAACTTGTCCTTTCTTATAGCGTAAGTCTAGGTTTCCCATAATATTAATTTAGCTCTGAGTTCTGTTTTAAAAAATAAAATTCCATACTCATGTCCAAACATTTAATTTTAGCAATTTTTCAGTCTCCCTAGAAACTGGTCATTTATACTTTAGAATTATAAGGAATATATGAGAAAAGCCATCTTTCAACTTTCTGTGATCTCTATAAAACTATCCTCCTTTTGTTAGAAATTCTGAAGGACTATATTTTATCTTTCCACCATTCTTCTTTCAGTTTGTCATACTATAGTGGCTTGTATGTAGCTATGAGGCTGGAAGCGATGCCACCAGTGTTTCAAATACCAGCAGAGTCACCATGGTAGACAGGTTTCAGCGGAGGTTCCAGACTAAGACAGACTCAAAAGAAGGAAGGAGTCATCCACTTTTCAAAAAATTGGCCAATGAAAACATGAATAGCAGTGAAACATTGTCTGATATATCACTGGAAAACTTAATGAAGAGCCCAGAAACACTGATATAGTACCAGAAGATGAGCCCCTCAGGTCAGAAGGCACTCAAACAAAAGCATTTAAATGTGTGGATCATAACAAATTATGGATAACATTGAGAAGAATGGGAATTCCAGAACACTTAATTGTGCTCATGAGGAACTTGTACCTAAACCAAGAGGCTGTCATTCAAACAAAGCAAAGGGATAGTTCATGGTTTAAAATCAGGAAGTGAGTGTGTCAGGGTTATATTGTTTCACCATACTTATTCAATCTGTATGCTGAGTAAATAATCCAAAAAGCTGGACTGTGTGAAGAAGAACATGGTTTTAGAATTGGAGGAAGACTCATCAGCAACCTGCAATATGCAGATGGCACAACCTTGGTTTCTGAAAGTAAAGATGACTTGAAACACTTACTGATGAAGATAAAAGACTATAAACTGCAGTATGGATCACACCTCAACATAAAACAAAAATCCTCACTATTAGACCAATAAGTAGCATCATGATAAATGGAGAAAAGATTGATGTTTTCAAAGAGTTCATATTACTTGATTCCACAATCAACACTAATGGAAACAGCAGTCAAGAAATCCGACAATGTATTGCACTGGGCAAATGTGCTGCAAAAGACCTCTTTAAAGTACTGAAGAGCAAAGATATCTCTTTGAAGTGTAAGATACACCTAACCCAACCCATGATATTTTGATAACCTCTTCACATGATGTGCATGTGAAAGCTGAACAATGAATAAGAAAGACAGAAGAGTTGATGTGTTTGAGTTGTGGTGTTGCTGAAGGATACTGAAATTACCATGGACTGCCAGAAGAATTAACGTGTATGTCTAGGAAGAAGTGCTGAAGGAATGTCCCTTGGAAGTGAGAATGGCCAGACTTTGTCTCACCTACTTTGGTCATGTTGTCAGAAGGGATCATTGTCTGGAGAATGATACCATGCTTGGTAAAGTGAAAAGGGGAAAGGTGCTCAATTAGATGGATTGACATTGTGGCTGCAACAAATGGCTCAGGTATAACAAGGATTGTAAGGCTTGCACAGGACTGGGAAGTGTTTTGTTGTGTTGTACATAGGGTCACTATGAGTCAAAGTTGACTTGACAGCACCTAACAACAATAACAGCATATTTTATCTTTGATGGGGCCATGGTTCAGTGCTTGGCTGCCAACTAAAAAGTAAACTGTTTAAACCTACTAGCCACTTTGTGGGAGAAAAGACCTGGTGATCTATTCCCTTATAGATAAAAAAAAAAAAAAAAGCAAACAAACAAACAAATAAAAACTTTTGCCATTAAGTAACTTCCAACTGATAGTGACCCTTTAGGACCAAGTAGCACTGTCTCATAGGGTTCCCAAGGATTTTCCAGGTTGTAGTTTGTGGAGGGGAAAGGAAAGGAAAGCAAGAGCGTCCAGGAGAGAGTGAGCAAGTGGAAGAGGGATCCAAGTAAGGGGAGGGACTCAGACCCAACCCCCAAGAGGCAGAAAAAGCAGAGGGAAAGGAAAGGAAAGCCATTCTCCAGGAGAGAATGAGAAATCAGCAGATGGATCCAGGTAAGGGGAGGGACACAGGCCCCAACACCCAAGAAGCAGGAAAAGCAGAAGGGAAAGGAAAGGAAACTCATGGCTTCCAGGAGAGAGTGAGCAAGAGTCAGAGGGACCCAGGTGAGAGGAGGGACCCAGGCCACAACCCCCAGGAGTCAGGAAAAGTGGAAGGGAAATAGAAGCCAGGGCATTCAGGGAGAGTGAACAAGCAGCAGAGGGATACAGGTAAGGGGAGGGACCCAGGCCCCAACCCCCAAGTAGCAGGAAAAGCAGAGGGGAAAGAAAGGAAAGCCAGGGTGTCCAAGACAGAGATAGCAAGAAGCAGGGACCCAGGTAAGGGGAGGGTGGAGAAATTTCAAACAGCTAAGAGAGACAAATTTGTCTGTCAGTTTGTAGAACTGTGGTGGTGTGTTGCTCTGAGGCTTAAGGCTGTGCCACCAATGTTTCAAATGCCAGCAGGGTTGCACATGATACACAGGTTTCGGCGTGGCTTGCCAGACTGAGAAATTAGGAAGAAGGAAGAAGCCATCCACTTATCAAATAATTGGGCAGGGTAAACCTTATGAATAGCAAAGAAACACTGTTGGTTAAAATATTAGGCAACTATGTGAATAGCCCAGAAATACTGTCTGATACAGTGTAGGAAGATGAGCCACTTAGGTTGGAAGGCTCTCAAAATACAACTGAGAGAGAGTGACATCATCAGAGTAGAACCAATCTTACTGATATGGATAAAGTAAGCCTTTTGAGACTTTCATTTGCTGACATGACATGACTCATATTCAGGAGAAACAGCTGCAAACATCCATTAGTAATTCAAACATGGAATCTATGAAATATGAATCTAGGAAAACTGGAAGTTGTCAAAAATGAAATGGAATGCATAAAGATTGATATCCTAGGCATCAGTGAGCTGAAGTAGACTGGTTTTGGACATTTTGAATCAGACAACCTTATGAGCTACTATGCTGGGAATGACAATTTGAAGAGGAATGGTGTGGCATTCATCATCACAAAGGATATTCCAATTTCTGTCCTGAAGTACAGTGCTGTCAGTTATAGGATAATATCCACAGGTCTACAAGGAAGACTAGTTAATATGATTATTATTCAAATTTATGCACCAACCACCAAAGCCAAAGATGAGGAAATTGAAGATTTTTATCAACTTCTGCAGTCTGAAATTGACTGAATGTTCAATCAAGATGTATTAATTATCACTGGTGACTGGAATGGAAAAGTTGGAAACAAAGAAGAATCACCAGTAATTGGAAAACTTGGCCTTGGTGACAGAAATAATGCTGGAGATCGCATGATAGAATTTTGCAAGACCAATGACTTATTCATTGCGAATACCTTTTCTCAACAACACTGACAGCGGTTCTACATGTGGACTTTGCCAGACAGAAAACACAAGAATCAGATTGACTACATCTGTGGCAAGAGGTGATGGAAAAGGTCAATATCTTCAGCCAAAACCAGACCAGGAGCTGATTGTGGAAAAGACCATCAACTGTTCATATGCAAGTTCAACTTGAAGTTGAAGACAGTTAAAATAAGTCCATGAGAGCCAAAATATGATCTTGAATATATCCCTCCTCAATTTAGAGACCATTTACAGAACAGATTTGATGCATTGAACACCAATGACCGAAACCAGAAGCATTGTGGAATAACATCAAGAACATCATCCATGAAGAAAGCAAGATGCCATTAAGAACATGAGATAAAAAGAAAAGATCAAAATGAATGGCAGAATAGACTCTGAAGCTTGCCCTTGAGGGGAGAGTAACCAAAGCAAACAGAAGAAATGACAAGATAAAAGAGCTGAACCGAAGATTTCAAAGAGCAGCTCAAGAAGACAAAGCCAATTACAATAATGAAATGTGCCAAGACCTGGAGTTAGAAAACCAAAAGGGAAGAACATGCTTG
>NW_006921896.1:43164-43877 GCF_000298275.1 Orycteropus afer afer
ATTGAGATGTTTCAACAAATGGATGCCACACTGGAGGCACTCACTTGGTTATGCCAAGAGATTTGGAAGACAGCTACCTGGCCAACTGACTGGAATAGATTCATATTTGTACCCATTCCAAAGAAAGGTGATCCCACAGAATGTGGAAATTATTGAACAATACCATTAATAACACACACAAGTAAAATCTTACTGAAGATAATTCAAAAAAAGGTTGCAGCAGTATATTAACAGAGAACTTCCAGAAGTTCAAACCAGATTCAGAAAAGTATGTGGAACAAGGAATATTATTGCAGATGTCAGATGGATCTTGGCTCAAAGCAGAGAATACCAGAAAGATATTTACTTGTGTTTTATTGACTATGCAAAAGCATTTGATCGTGTGGATCATAACAAATTGTGAATAAAATTGAGAAGAATGGGAATTCCCAAACACTTAATTGTACTCATGAGGAACCTACCTGTACCTAGACCAGGAGGCTGTCATTCAAAGAGAACAAGAGGACACCGCATGGTTTCAAATGAAGAAGGGAGTGTGTCAGAGTTGTATCCTTTCACCATATTTATTCAATCTCTATGCTGAACAAATAATCCGAGAAGCTGGACTATAGGAAGAAGAACATGGCATCAAGTTTGGAGGGAGAATTATTAACAACCTGTGATACACAGATGATACAAATTTGCTTGCTGAAAGTGAGAATAACTTGGAGAAC
>NW_006921896.1:43977-44561 GCF_000298275.1 Orycteropus afer afer
CCAAGGAGGGGTCGCTATGAGTCGGGGCTGACTCGACGGCACATAACAAGAACAACAATATGCATGTGAGAGCTGGACAATGAATAAGGAAGACTGAAGAAGAATTGATGTTTTTGAGTTGTGGTGCTGGCAAAGAATGCTGAAAATACCATGGACTGCTAACAAATCTGTCCTGGAGGAAGTGCAGCCGGAGGAAATCTTCTTGGAAGTGAAAATGGCCAGACTTCAGCTACTTTGGTCATGTTGTCAGAAGGGATCATTCTCCAGAGAAGGATGGTATGCTTGGTCAAAGAAAGAGGGGAACACCCTCAATGAGTTGGATTGACACAGTGGCTGTGGTGATGGGCTCAAGTACAGCAGGGATTGTGGAGCTGGCTCTGCACCAGGAGATGTTTCGTTCTTCTGTGCATAGTGTTGCTATGAGTTGAAGACCACTCCAGGGCACCTAACAACAGTTTTTAAGAAAAGAAGCCCTAGTTACACAGCAGTTAAATGCTCTGCTGTTAATCAAAATATCTGCAGTTAGAATCCACCAGCCATCTGTAGGAGAAAATGTGGCAGTCTGCTTCTGTAAAGATTAAAAA
>NW_006921896.1:45371-49329 GCF_000298275.1 Orycteropus afer afer
AAACTAATGAATGAAAATATAATATGAAAAAAATATGCTGAGTTATTTTATTTTTGCCCTTTATGTTAATTATATTTAAATTATGCATTAAAAGTGTTCAAATTAAATTCCTTTCCATTGATATATTTGTGCTTCCCACCCCCCAAAATAAGAGACTTTTTAGTTCTTAGGTATAACTCTTAACATGAATCTACTAATAGTTCATCTATTTTGAAATTTATCTTCATGATCATAAACTGAAGTTTCCTGAACTCCAATTGGAATTTAAATGGACGACTAAAACTTTTAACTCTAAACTCCCCACTGCTTTTGCAATACGGCCACAAAAGACAGTATACACAGCCAGTCTGATTTAGTCTCAGTACTATAAATGTTTTAATGGCTGTGTTGAAATCTAGAAATGAAGCTGTCCACAGATGATTCCTCTTTCTTTGTATCTCATCATTATCTCCTTTACAAGTTAATGAAAATATTTGGAGAAATGGCATTGTGTGAGTCCTATATAAGTCAATTTGCTTGATATTGGAGAAAAAAATCTATCCATGGACACAAACTGTAACATATTCACTTGCCTCTCAGATGTATCATGTGGAGATACATGACTAAAAGAGATACATATTTGTAATAGTCCATCAACATTTCAAGAAAGAGTAACAGATACTGAAAGTACATGTTACTCTGACAGCATCTTATGTATGTAACAGCATATTCATATAATCAAATCGGTCGTGATTTTTCACAGTGGAGAGTCAAACAAAATGCTTAAATATATTGAGTCATTGGAGTTAAAGGCTCATTACAGCTAGATTCATGGCTGTGGTAAAATAAAGCTAGTTAGGAAACAATAAATTCCCTGAAGATACCAAGTCTGACTAATGACTCACCTTCAATTCAGGGCCAACATTTATCCTCACTTTATCTATTTGAAAGGTTGCCAGTAGCCATTAAGTAGCTATGAGGAAGGGAAAGGGACTACATGGGTGCTTGATAATATAATTGGATTGATTTATGGGTTTTGGTACTTCTTGCATGCTGTTGTCTGATTTGGATTTGGAGCCCTCACAACCTAAGGATAAACATGATTACCCTCTATTGAGAACCTATCTGCAGAACCCCCCTTGAACAATCCTCAGTGACTTACTGGAATCTCCAAGGGTATCTCAAATCTTCTTGCTTTTATTGACTTTGTTTTCCTTTTTGAAATCTGCTGGCTTCAAATTACTGGCAGGGAGAAGCTGTTCCATTGCCACCTTTGCCCATGACCTTGCTTCTTATGCCCTGAGGATTCTAATCACATTAAAACAGCACCTTCAGTGTTTACTTCAGTGCTCACTCTTTCTTTGAACATCAAATGATGCCTAGAACTGGGCTGAGGAACAGACGCTATTTCCCTTCTTGCTCCTCTACATTAGTACTTCCATTCTCCTTAGATCCCCTTCCCATTTACTCTTCCCTCCCCCCAAGCAAAACATCATAAATAGAGAACAAGCAAAGGGAAGGTAAACCTAATAGCCCTGTGTACTTAGCTAGACAATTGATCTTATGAAAAATGTCTACAGGAATGTCACATATAAACTGAAATCACAGGATGAGAGGGACTAGTCGTGTGATTAGAGAAAATGGTTTGGGGGGGCTGTGTGATTAAAGTGGGGGCAGGAATACTCACGGCAGAAAAAACTCACATGTGAAGATTCTTAGGATGAGAGTATCTGGTATTTTTAATGAAATGGAAAGAGGCCAAAGTAGCTAGAATATAGTGAGCGTGGGAATGAAATGAAGAGATGGGAGCTGAAGTTCTAGACAAATTGTTATTAGCTGGATCATAGCAACCACACGCATTATAGAGTAGACCTGCTCCTTACGGTTTTCTAGGCTGTGTATAATCTTTATGGAAATGGGTCATCAGGTCTTTTTTCCAAGGAGCTACTGAATGTGTTCAAACAGATCATTTATGTTAACAGCTGATCAGAAACTGCTTGCTCAACTTAGGCTCTCTGGCGGTGTAGTGCCTAAGGCATTCGACTGCTAACCAGAAGGCAGGCAGCTCAAACCCACCAGCCAGTCCTCAGAGGGAAGATTGGTCAACTTGCATCCATATTGATACAGCTTCTGAAACCCATGGAGGGGGCTCGCTAAGAGTCAGATCCAACTCTATGGAAGTGAGTTTGGTAGGATTTTGGTAGATCTTATAAGCTATAGTAAGGAGTTTGAGTTTTATTTATAACTCTGTGGGAAGGCATTCCATTTTTCTACTTGTGTTACTGTTGTTGTTGTTATGTGCCGTCCAGTTAGACCCGACTCATAGCAACCCCTCCTTGAGTTTCCAAGGCAGTATCACTATGGAAGTAGATTGCCCAACCTTCCTTCCTAGAAGTGACTAGTGGGTTTGAACCGCCAGCCTTCTGGTTAGCAGTCAAGTGCCTTAGGCGCTACACTACCAGAACTCTTTCTACTTGTGTTAGTTTCTGGCAAATTAATTCTGATTCTGGTTAGCCAAGTGTGCAGAGCAGAACTGCTTCAAAGGGTTTTCAAGGCTGTGATCCCCACGCTACCTTCCAAGGCACTTTAGGAAGGGTTCGAACTGCCAGCCTTTTGACTACTGGTAGAACTCTTAATATTTTGCACCACTCAGGGACTCGTTGAGATTTTATAATAACATAATTAATTAACATAATTCTATTTTTTATATGATTTATAACCAAAAATATGCAAGAACAAAAAAATGAGCAGTAGGAGGAAGAAGCGTAGAATGTGGTGATGGTTTTGCTTACAAAATATATATCCATGTTCCCAATGTAAACATCTTTAAGTATTTGACTTCTTTAATGTAAATTTGGATCTGTGTGAGTTTATGAATATGTAGGGCTTTATTGGAGAATATTGTTAATCATGGGATTTATTTCAATGTTGCAACTAACTAAGGAGAAATATCACAGTATCTATTGATTTGATGATGGCACATTTTTATCTTCCTGGAATGCTATGAAAAGGAATTGTTAGATAATATCCTTAAAGCACTTTCAGTTTCTTTGAAGAGGATAACACTATAAATAGAAAGATTACAGCTGCTAGGCCGTTACAGTTTCCAAAGGCATCACTCAGACATGAATGTGGAATCTACCTACAGAACTAGGCTCAGATTTAGCCAAGTTCTCAAAAGCATTTGTTTTCATAGATTTCATCAAAAAGCAAGTAGTCTTCAGTTTAAATTGCCAAGTGTCCATCTCAGAGTATAGCGATTTTAACTCTGACTTAAAATACCAATGGGGGGCGGGGGAAGCCAAGCTCTATTTGTAACTGTATTATATAAAACTAAAAAGGAATTCATTCTATTTGTGCCTTTATAAGTGTGTTCTGCCTGTAACATCATAAACACTCATTTGTTGAAGGTCCTCGGATCTTTAGAACCTTCTATAATAGTAGGTATTTTATATACAATCAATGATTTTATGTAAGCCTCTCAAGTTTATAGGCCATTGATACAAATACAGTAGCTAGTAAAAAAAAAAAAAAAAAGTTTTTCTTTTATAACAAATATACATTACTTTAATATTTAAGTAATAAAATCCAATGCTTTTTCCTCCCTCAAAAATCTCCCTTCCTCTCAGAAGGTTTATGTCAAATCACAAAGGAATATTCTGGTATCGGATGTTGTTGCCTGTGTTTCTTCCTGGAACAAGTGCTAATTAATCTCTTTGGGTTTGTACATTGACTGGGGTGAAGAGAATAGTTGTCTTGGGAGCTTGACTCATCTATATGGAAGGGGTAGGTGCACTATATGAAAAGATTTTGAAAGAGAAGTGATTTCCCAGAGCTTCCTGAATTGTTGTAATCCTTCATTACTTTAGATCCTCAGGCATTTGTCCTTCTGAGACCACTTGATTGGATGCATAGCCATTTTTCTTATTCTAATTTTGGCATTCTTGCTTGTATGCTTCAGGAAAAAAAAAAAAAAAAA
>NW_006921896.1:50390-53790 GCF_000298275.1 Orycteropus afer afer
TATATATATATATATATATATCCAAAAAATAAAGCATAGCCCAGAGGCGTCAAGCTGATTCTGACTCATAGCAACTCTATAGGACAGAGTAAAACTGTCTCATAGGGTTTCCAAGGCTATAAACCTTTATGGTAGCAGACTTTCTCATCCTTCTCCTGTGGAGCTGCAGGGTAGTTCAAACCACAAAACTTTCTATTAGCAGCTGAGCACTTTACCCACTGCACCAGATTCCTTTATATATGTGTGTGTTTGTATACATGTGTATGTATGTATGTATGTGTTATATGGTGTAAAGGAAGGAACCTAGTGGTGCAATGGTTAAGGTCAGTGATTAGAACCCACCAGTTGCTCTGTGGGAGAAAAGATCTGGTAATCTACTGCCATAAAGATTTTAGCCTAAGGAACCCTATGAGGCAGTTCTGTTCTGTTTTATAGATTTAGTATGAGTAGGGGTTCAGGGGTAGAATTCTCAACTTTCATGTTAGAGGCATGGGCTTGATTCCTGGCTAATGTATGCCTCATGCACAGCCACGGAGGTTTACATGTTGCTAACATGCTGAACACATTTTACTAGAGCTTCCAGACTAAGATGAACTAAGAAAAAAGAAAAACTTCTGGTGGTCTAATTCCAAAAATCAGCCTATGAGAACCTAGGGATCACAATGATTTCAACTATTTCCATCTATTTTGTGTGGGGTCACCATGAGAAATGGCCAGTGTACTCCATCTGCTGAAGTTAACAATAACAACAATGTTATTGTTATATATATTAACAATATAATAATATTGTTGTTATTGTTGTTAGGTGCTGTCAAGTAATCTCCTACTCCTACTCTGACCCTATGCACAGCAGAACAAACACCTCCCGATCCTGCGCCAGCTCCATGATCCTTGCTATACTTGAGCCAATCACCATAGCCACTGTGTCAGTCCATCTCGTTGAGGGCCTTCCCCTCTTTCATCGACCCTCTACCTTACCAAACATGACATCCTTCTCCAGGGAATGGTCCCTGTAGACAACCTGACCGAAGTATGGGAGACCAAGTTTGGCCATTCTCACTTCCGAGGAGCATTCCAGCTGCACCTCCTCCAGGACAGATTTGTTAGTTCTTTTAGTAGTCCATGGTACTTATAGCATTCTTCACCACCACCACAATTCAAAGTATCAGCTTTTCTTCAGTCTTCCTTATTCATTGTCCAGCTCTCAAATGCATATGAGACCATTGAAAATATCATTGCTTGTGTCAGACACACCTTTGTCCTCAAGGACGCATCTTTTCTCTTCATTACTTGAAAGAGGTCCTTTGCAGCCAATTTTCTCAGTGCTATATGATGTCTTGACTGCTGCTTCCATTGGCATCAATTGTAGAACCAAGCAATGTGAAGTCTTTGACAACTTCAATCTCTTCTCTTTTCATCATGATGCTGCTTATAGGTTCAGTTGTGAGGAATTTTGTTTTCTTTATATTGAGATATAATCTTTATTGCAGACTGTGTTCTTCACTCTTCATCAGTAAGTACTTCAAGTCATCCTTACTTTCAGCAAGCAAAATTATATCATCAGCTAATCGCAGGTTGCTAATGAGTCTTCCTCAAATCCTGATGCCACGTTCTTCTTCATGTAGTCCAGCTTCTTGGATTATTTGCTCAGAATACAGATTGAATAAGTATGGGGAAAAGATACAACCCTGACACATTCCTTTCTTGATTTTGAACCATGCAGTGTTCCCTTGTTCTGTCTGAACAACAGCCTTCTGGTCTAGGTAAAGGTTCCTCATGAGTATAATTAAGTGATCTGGAATTCCCATTCTTCTCAATGTTATCCACAATTTGTTATGATCCACACAATCAAATGCTTTTTCATAGTCAATAAAACACAAATAAGTATATTTCTGGTATTGTTTGTTTTCAGCCAAGAGTCATCTGACATCAGCAAGGATATCCCTCATTCCACGTCCTCTTTTGAATCCAGCTTACATTTCTGGAGGTTCTCTGTCTGTATACTGCTGCAACTGTTTTTGAATTATCTTCAGTAAGATTTTACTTGCATGCAATGTTAATATCATTTGCTAATATCCTCATTCTTTTGGATCACCTTTCTTTGGAATGGTTACAAATATGAACCTCTTCCAGTCACTTGCCCAGGTAGCTGTCTTCCAAATCTCTTGGCATAACTGAGTCAGTGCCTCCAGTGGGGCATCCATTTGTTGAAATATCTCAATGGGTATTCCATCAATTCCTGGAGCCTTGTTCTTCACCCATTCTTTCAGTGCAGCTTTGATTTCTTCCTTCAATACCATTGGTTCTTGATCATATGCCACCTCCTGAAATGGATGGACATTGACCAGTTCTTTTTGGTACAGTGATTCTGTGTACTCCTTATATCTTCTTTTGATACCTCCTGCATCATTCAATATTTTGCTCATAGAATCTTTCAATATTGCAACTTGAGGCTTAAATTTTTTCCTGACTTCTTTCAGCTTGAGAAATGCTGAATGTGTTCTTCCCTTTTGATTTTCTAACTCCAGGTCTTTGCACACTTCATTATAGTAATTGGCTTTGTCTGGTAGAGCTGCTCTTTGAAATCTTCTATTTAGCTCTTTTATTTTGTCATTTCTTCCATTTGCTTTAGCTACTTTCCTTCAAGGGAAATTTCCAGTCTCTTCTGACACCCATTTTGGTCTTTTCTTCCTTTCTTGTCTTTTTAATGAACTCTTGTTTTCTTCATGGATGCTCTGGTGGTGTAGGGTGTAAGGCATTTGACTGCTTACCAAAAGGCTGGTGGTTCAAACCCACCAGACACTCTTGGATGAAAGGTTGGGTAATCTACTTCTGTTGTGATACCACCTCAGAAACCCAAGGAAGGGTCTCTATGAGTCAGATCTGACTCAACAGCAATGAGTTTAGTTTGGTTGCTTTCTCCATGGATGGTGTTCTTGATGTCATCCCATAATTCTGGTTTTCAGCTGTTGTTTAGATGGTCTCTAAATTCAGGAGGGATATAATCAAGGTCATATGTTGGCTCTCATGGAATTGTTTTAATTGCCTTCAACTTCAAGTTGAACTTGCATATGAGCAGTTGATGGTCTGCTCCACAATCAGCTGTTGGCCTTGTTTTGGGTGAAGATATTGATGTTTTCTACTGCCTTTTGCCACAGATGTAGTCAATCTGATTCCAGTGTACTCCATCTGGTGAAGTCCACGTGTATAGACACCATTTGTGTTGCTGAAAAAAAGTATTTGCAATGAACAAGTTGTTTGTCTTGCAAAATTCTGTCATGTGATCTCCAGCATTATTTCTGTCACCAAGGCCAATTTTCCAACTAGTGGCGATCCCTCTTTGTTTCCAACTTTTGTATTTCAGTCACCAGTGGTAATTAACACATCATGATTGCATGTT
>NW_006921896.1:54062-61688 GCF_000298275.1 Orycteropus afer afer
CAAAATGGCCAAAACCAGTCCATTTCAGCTCACTAATGCCTAGGATATCAATCTTTATGTGTTCTACTTCGTTTTTGAAAACTTCTAGTTTTCTTAGATTCATACTTTGTACATTCCATGTTCCAATTATTAATGGATGTTTGTAGCTGTTTCTTCTCAATTTGAGTTGTTCCATGTCAGCAAGTGAAGGTCCCAAGAGCTTTATTTTATCCATATCATTAGGGTAGGTTATACTCTGAGAAGGTGGCTCTTTTCCAGTCTTGGTTATGTCAGTTCCTTCCTTGTAAGTAGCACAGGGTGTTCCTTGGTTCCTTGGTGTACCTCGTTCTGTAGATGATGCTCACATGGCATTCATCACACATATGTATCTTTGTGTCTTTTCTGGTCTGTCTCTAATTTAGATGGCATAATCTACAATGGTATGGATTGATTGACTTAACAAAGAGAACCTTATTTCCAAATAGAATTACATACACAGTTGTAGGAATTAGGATTCCAAGACATATTTTTGGAGGGAAAAATTCAATTCATAACAATCAGCAAAGAGTTTCAACAAAAACAACACATTGGTATACATGTAAGCCTACACATGCACTCACACATACAGGCATGCTTGAGAAGCAGTGTTGCCTAGTCATTTAGAACTTAGCCTCTTGAGCCAATCTTCCTTCTTTCATTTCCCATGAGCTGTGAGAAAATTTGAGTAAATTTTTTTTTGGTAGGGTAGGGCTTACAGATTGAATAAATATGATAAAAAGATACAACCCTGACACACACGCTTCATGATTTTAAACCATGCAGTGTCCCCTTATTCTGTTAGAACAGCTCCTTGGTCTATGTAGAGGTTCCTAATGAGCACCATTAAGTGATCTGGAATTCCCATTCTTGGCAATGTTATCCATCATTTGTTATGATCCACATAGTCAAATGCCTTTGCATAATCAATACAACACAAGTAAACATCTTTCTGGTGCTCTTTCTTTTCAACCAAGATCTATCTGAAATCAGCAATGATATTCCTCACTCCCTTCTTCAGAATCTGGTTTGTATTTCTGGAATTTTTCTGCCAATATACTGCTGCAAGCATTTTTTAATTATCTTCAGCAAAATTTCACTTGCATGTGATATTTATGATATTATTTGATAATTTCCACATTCTGTAATAATCAACCTCCCCCACCCCACCCCACACCCCAAAAAACTTACACTTAATTCTCAATGCTCTATAATTATCTATACATAAAGGAATATTACATGTTAAAACTTGAATGTGACAGTACTGAGTTGTCAGTGATGGCAAACATTGATCTATGGGTGGATAGAAGGATGGACAAGCTGAATGATTAGATATGTCCATGCAGGGGGGAGTGTGCCCATGACCATGTATAGGGTTGGCAGACAATGTTTCTACAAGTATATTTGTGTGTTCTATAAGAATCTCCAAGTATAAAGTGGAGCTAACAAGGGACAAGGTTGTTACTTCTTGGCCATAGCCATCTACCCAGAGGGAGCAGGTAGTTGGACCTGTGGGCTTGGGACTATGGTCGTAGGGGACATCAAGCTCAATTGGCATAACATCCTACACAAAAACATTGTTCCACATCCTACTTTTGTGAGTAGCCACTGGGATCTTAAAAGCTTGTAAACAGCCATCTAGATGCAACAAAGCATCTCTCCTCCTCTAGAACAAAGAAGAATGAAGAAAACCAAAGACACATGGAAAAAATTAGTCCAAAGGACTAGTACACCATGCAATCCTCAGCCTATGTGACTATGAGACCAGATGAACTAGATGGTGCCTGGCTACCACTGTCAATCACTTGGAGGGGGATCTATGTAGGAGGTCCTGGATAGAGTGGGAAAATAATATGTAACAAAACACTAAATCATGAAAAAAAAAAGGACCATGTTTGCTGATCTGATAAATCCTGTTGAGGCCCCTGAGACTATGGCCCCTAACTGCTCTTCAGGTCTGGAATTGAATACACTCTGGTGGCTTCCAGCCAAATAAAAGACAAGCAAAGTTTGGACAATCTGATTCCATAGTGATACCACTTCAGAAACCCAAGGAGGGGTCACTGTGAGTTGGGTCCAACTCGATGGCACATAACAACAGCAACATGAGCTGAAAATTTACATTAGATAGATACACTCCTTGGAGAGATCAACCGTGGGAGAATAGAAGGGCTGTGTATGCACAGAGAGACAGCTCAGGTGGCAGGAATGCATGGGAGGGAAGGACACAGAAAAGAGATAACTATGAGGAAGAAGAGGGAAGAGAGCTGTTGCATTGTGGGAAATTGCAGTCAATGTCATGAGACAAAGTATATGCAGTATGGAAAATGAATTTGCTCTGTAAACTCACTGGAATCGCAATAAATTTTTTTTAAATTGAAATGTGGTATAAAAATATAATATTAAACTATATACTTTTTAAATTATTATATCACAAATTGTGATATCTTCATGGGGCAGCAGGATCTCTTTTCATTTGTATTTGAATCCTGATTTCAGTTACAAGTCACTGAGGGAATCCAATTCTAAAACAATGAAATTATGTTCATTTTTCAGTAACTTTTGATTTTCTGTTTTCTTGACTGGTGTCTTTAGTTCATTTATTTATTTGTACTTTAATTGGTATTATTTACTAAGCTCTGGACAAAGAATTGTGGAAAATAAAGATGCATGTGTTGTAGTCCCTTCTCTTAGATACTCAAAACTCAGAAGAAATGTACACTTACACCAGTAGTCTCAAACCATAGTGGTTTATATTGAACTGGAAATTGTTAGATAAAGCAAACAGCTAATGTGCTCAGCTGCTAACTGAAATGTTGGAGATTGAGTCCACCTACATGTACCTGTGAAGAGAGATCTAGTGATCTACTTCTGAAAACTCAGCCATTGCAAACCATATGTACAGTTGTACTACTCTGATACACATGGGTTACCTTGAGTCAGAATCCACTTGATAGCAACTGGTTTTTAATTTTTATATTGAGCTAGAATATTTAGGAGAACAAGAACAAAAGAATAATTAACTTTACATAAGGAAATCATGGAAAACTTTATAGAAGAGTGCAGTTATTCAGCAAATATTTTCTAAGCACTTATTGGTGAAGGCACTGTTGAATAATCTAAATGTAGTAAATGAAGACGATTTTCTAGGTTATTTCTCTTAGATTCCTTCTCTTCTAGTGAGCATATGACTTGGGCCTTGTTGTTGTTGACTTGGGTCTTGTTGTTGTTGTTGTTGTTGGCCTTGTCAAGTTGGCTCTGACTCATGATGACGCCATGCACACCAGAAGAAAATGTTGCTTGATCTTATACCATCTTCATTATTATTGGGATGCTCACATCTATTGTTGAGGCCATGTGTATTTTGAGTGCCTTTCAACCTAGGGCATTCATCATTATATCAAGAAATATTTTGTTATGATTCATAGAGTTTTTGGAAGCAGATTGCCAGATCTTTCTTCCTAGTCTTTTTTCATCTGGTAGATCCACTAAAGCCTGTCCACCATGGGTGACAGTATTTAGAATACTAGTGGTAGAAGTTCCAGCATCATAACAAGCCACCACAGTACAAAAAATTAACAGGCAGAAGGTAGGAGCTGGGTCTTGAAAGAAGGTAATTAGGGAAATTGGTGATGAAATTGAAGTAGTTGCTATCCCTATTTGTTTTCATGTTTGTTTGTATCTTTATATAGCATAATGTAATAGGCCATTCACAGAAGTCCTAGGGCTGCATACACTTTGGTTGGCATTCTTCTAGCTCAGCTCTAGGTTCTTCTCCATCACTATACTAACTCTAGGTAGATTTTAACTACTCTTCGCCTAGTCTTGAATGGAGGGCAACTAAAGTGAATGGAATGGCTTAGAAGACAAAGTAAAGTATTATAAGAAATGTGCAAAGGCCTGGAATTATAAAATCAAAGAAGAAGAATACTTTTAGCATTTCTCAAGCTGAAAGAACTGAAGAAAAAAAAAATCTAAATGTCAAGTTTCAGTAATGAAGGATTCTATGAGTAAAACATAGAAAGATGAAGTAGGAATCAAAAGAAGATGGACAGAATACTGAGTCACTGTCCCCCCCCAAAAAAAAAAAAAATTGTCAACATTCAACCATTTCAGGACGTAGCATATGATCAAGAACCAATGGTACTGAAGGAAGAAGTGCAAGTTACACTGAGGGAATTGACAAAAAAAAAAAAGGCTCCGGGAATTAATAGAATATCCATTGAGATGTTTCAACATATGGATGCAGAGCTGGAGATGGTCACTTATTTATGCTCAAGAAGTTTGGAAGACATCTACCTGGCCAACTGACTGGAAGACATCTATAATGGTGCCCATTCCAAAAAAAGAGGATTCAACAGAATGCAGGATTTGTTGAACAATATCATCAGTATCACATACAAGTAAAATTTTGTTGAAGATAATTCAAAAGTGGTTGCAGCAATATATTGACAGGGGACTTCCAGAAATTCAAGCTGGATTCAGAAGAAGACATGAATGAGGGATATCATTGCTGATGTCAGATGGATCTTGGCTGAAAGCAAAGAATACAAGAAAGATCTTTGCCTGGATTTCTCTTATACTTTGGTCATGTTGTCAGAAGGAATCACTCCGTGGAGAAGGATATCATGCTTGATAAAGCAGAGGGTCAGCAAAAAAAGGGGGAAATCCCTCAACAAGGTAGACTGACACAGTGCCTATGACAAGGAGCGTGAGCATGGCAAGGATTGTGAAGATGGCCCAGGACTGGGCATCATTTCATTCTGTTGCACATAGGGTCACTATGGGTTGGAACTGACTGAACAACACCTAACAAAAACAGCAACCAGTTTATCAAGTGTCAGTTTTCTTCTGATTTCATTAAGTTTCATACCTTAGAGTTGTGTTATGGTGTAAATATAACTTCAGTATCTTGATCACAGCAAGCACCTGATTTATATTTCTTTACTAGCTCAGTAGAAATTAGATTAGAGAAGGACATTATAGATCATAAAATATGTGCAAAACGAATAATGAACTCTTTTAAAAAGAAAAAGTGTTCAGAAAAAGATTGTTAAAGCACATTTCATGCCTTTTTGAGAATGTCTATAGATCTACTTCTGTAGTGATACCACCTTGGAAACTCAAGGTGGAGTCGCTATGAGTCAGGGCCAACTCGACAGCACATAACAGCAACAGCATAGATCAGAAATTTGGTTGACATGCAATCCTTTCCTTTTTTAAAAAATGAAGAACTAAAAATACTTAAAGATGCAAAATAGCAGCCTGTCCCCAGTGATCCTTTCTTAATTAATGTGATGATCTATGTAGAGAAAAGGGACAATGCAAGTGTCCCTCAATAATTATCTAGCCAAGGACTTCAGATAATTACAACAGTAAGATTTTAAAGACACAATACACCCTGCGAAATTTGACCTCTCCTCTCTATTCTGACCTTTTATTTTAAAAAAATATTTTCTCTCACATTGATGTTCATGTTTCATGTTATCAACATCATCCTAATGTCAGAAAATCATGGAACTCAAAATATTACCAAATGCACAGTTGGAGCAATTCAATACACCAAATCAGAATTTTATAAAATGCTGTAGTAATAATAAAGAAGGCTGAATGAAAACAAATGCCAGAAATGCATGGGTGGGTATGAACAGAGAAATGTGGAACAGAATAATAAAACATATTCAAAATAAGAAGTGTTAACTATTAAGAGAAAAATATATTCTCAAACAATGATAAGTTACATTTGTCAAGATGATTATAAATTTGTGGTCATGTTGTAAAGCATTGGAGAAAAATTGCTGGACCACCATGTTTATGAATACTGGCTGGTAGTTCCGACTTAACCAACTATTCAGGCTTTGACTGCACTTACGACCATGTGTTCATTTGTTTTATATATCTTACCATTATTAATATGTAGCATAGTGCCAAAGGCACTTGACTGCCAACCAGAAGTCTGCTGGTTCAAACCCACCAGCCACTCCTGGGAAGGAAGATGGGGCAATCTACTTCCGTAGTGATACTGCCTCAGAAACCCAAGGAGGGGTCGCTATGAGTCAGGTCCGACTCGACGGCACATAACAACAACAACACTACATACAATGTTGCAGTGCATAATTTGCTGATGTTATAATTATGAGATATTCATTCTCAGATGTTAGTATTCAGTTTTCAAAACACTGCCATATAACAGGCTATGGTAACAATTTTAAAAAAAAAGGTATTCAATTTACATCAGAAGCGAATTAAAGTGGAGTTAACTGATATGAATCTCATTGTAAGGGGACTGCCTGTATCAAAACTACCTACACAAAAACCTTCTCTTTTACTTAAGGCCATAATTAATAATTTAAACAATGTATAGATGCCCCTCATTGCAATAAAAAATGCAAGGTGTTAGCATTCAGATGAGTCATAAACTACATAACAATGTTTGTTTTTGTTAAAAAACAAATTACTTTCATGATCTTCTTAAATCTTTTTAAAATCTTCTACCAGCCATATCTCTGACTTACATAATGGCCATTTTTTTTTTTTTTTTTTCTGAGAAGGGTAAATTCTGTTTCCTTGATGTGCCTCGAGACTGAAAAATCCTTAGACACTGAGCTCTCAATTCTAAATTGTAATTCTTGAGATCAAGCAAAGAACACACTTTGCTTCATATTAAGTGGCCACAGTATTACATATGGCCATAGATGACACTATATAGCTTAGACATTCTATATTCTTTTTAAAATAGCTGACATATAAACTGGAGTATATCTAAACAACTACACATATGTTGTATTGTTAGCTCCATCTTGTTTTTCCTGAATTATTTCCTTCTTTTTTGCAGATTTTTTTTTTCTGTCAGGTGCCTAATGCTCCACTTTGGTGTATTTTCACACTAACCAAGGCATTTGTCTTACCTGCCACAAATAGCCCTGATGTTTAAAGAGGAGACCAGAAGGAAAGAGCAGTGATCAACACCTAAGGCTGAATAGCTATTCCTGAAATTGGGGCATCAGTTACAGATAGATTTAGAGGTAATTAATGTCCATGACTACCTTTAAATTATTTATGGAAATTATTTTATGTTCTCAATATGATTAAAACTAGTCTATGTCAATCTTTTTTTTTTCCATCAATATATTAATTCATTTGATACATATTGTGCTAGGCCATGAAGAAAGCCCAAGCTTTCACATACACATCCTCATTCAACACTTGAGCTTTTAAAGTCCCATTTTGAAGTGTAGGGATCTTAAATAACCTGCCAAAGGTTAACAATTTATCAGTGGTATATTTAAAATAGCCTCAATTTGCCTAATGAGTGATACTCTCTCTACTATATCACGCTCACTTTTGTCATCTAGCATGTTTGTCTCGCTCTCTTGATAGGAACATTTATTTAGATGATCACTGTGGGGTTTTTTTTTTTTTTTTTCTTTCTCAAACTTGCTCTTCAAAAATTTTTTTTTAAGAATTATTTTCTTTTATTCTTAATGATGGTTATGATATAATGATTATGAACAAGATTTCAAATAATTGAATTGTCAAATCTTTATAGGAATGGTATACTGTAATAATAATTAATCATGAAGAAACTACAATCCATTTTATGTTCATCAG
>NW_006921896.1:62100-79115 GCF_000298275.1 Orycteropus afer afer
TTTTTTTTTTTTTTTTGCCTCCAAATGATTTTGAGTTTTGTTCCACATTGTTCTCCCTCTCTATGCAGGATCTTCTACATCCCTTCCAAGTGGATGACAGTGGTAGCTGGGCACCATCTAGTTCTTCTGGTCTCATAGTTGTATAGGTTACAGATCTCAACCTAGTTTTTGTTGGTGTTGAAATATGTCGTTTACCCAGGAAATTCAACAAATGCGAACTTTCTTTCCCATTTCAAACTTGCTGAGTCTTCTAGGAAGGTAAATTGTGTGCGCTGGCTCGTCTGCTCTAGTAACTTTTCAATGTAATCATCTTGGTGCTGCCTATATCTTGATTTCCATAGAAATAGGATGCATGGGTACACTACACCAAATTATGATTTGAGATGTGAAAGGTGGGATAGAAAAGCTACAGCTTAATAGAAGAATGCCACTACTGGAAAAGTTAGAGATAGAAGAGGTGGAATAGTGTTCTAGGCTGAAAATTCAAAGATACCAAAATTAAATTAAAGGTTTAAAAATATAGAAAGAGGATAAGCAAACAACAACAAAAGTTTGTATTAAAAACAAGGTAGACAACAAATACAATATTTGTTCAGAATAAGTAAATAAAAAGTCTTATGTTGAATTATTTTTACTCTCAAAATCGAATTTAATTTTTTTTTTCCATTTCCTTTTGAAACACATTATGCACAATCTGCTCTTTTATGTCATTGTCAATTCTATGTCAAAAATACTTTTTTCTTCTTTTCCAATATCTGGAAAAAATATTTGGAAAAAAATTTCAATTGTATGATATAAGAATTTGATTGAATAGAAGGTTGTTTTTCATGTAACTATGTTTTTTTATGTGCACTTTAGATTTGGGTTTTAGCTAATGTAATGCAATGGCCATCTGAATTTTTTGTATTCACATTATCAATGAATTCTGCAAAGTCACACTAGAGAAGAAACTCTGGAAGCAGTCTCTCTGAGATAGTGCTGGTTTTGCTTTTCTATCCACTGAAACTATTCTACTGCTCATCTGTCAGTTTGTTGTAGTATGGTGGCTTTCATGTTCCTGTGATGCTGGAAGCTATGCCACTGGTATTTCAAATACTGGCAGTGTCACTCATGGTGCACAGGTTTCTGTGACGAAGGCAGGGCATCCAGTTCTGAAAAAACCGGCCACTGAAAATCTTATGAATAGCAATAAAACATTGTCTGATATCATATCAGAAGATGAGCCCCTCAGGTTGGAAGTCACTCAAAACACAACTGGGGAAGAGCTGCCTCCTCAAAGTAGAGTTGAGCTTAATGACATGGATGCAGTAAAGCTTTCAGGACTTTCATTTGCTAATAGGGCACAATTCAAAGTGGGGAGAAACAGCTACACACATCCATTAATAATCAGAACACGGAATGTACAAAGTATGGTGTACGAAATCTGGAAGTTGTCAAAAATGAAAGTCAATGCATAAAGATCAATATCCTAGGCATTAGTGAGCTGAAAAGGACTGGTATTAGCCATTTTGAATCAGACAGTCATATGGTCTACTATGCCAAGAATGATGAATTGAAGAGGACTGATGTCATATTCATCATCAAAAAGAACATTTCAAGATCTGTCCTGAGTTACACTACTGTCAATGATAGGATAATATCTATATACATAAAGGAAAACCAGTTAATACTGCTATTATTCAAATTTACACAACAACTACTAAAGTCAAATATGAGGAAATTGAAAATTTTTACCAACTTCTGCAGTCTGAACTGATCAAACAAGTAATTAAGTTGTATTGGTAATTACTGATGATTGGAATGTGAAAGTTGGAAAGATACCAATAATCAGTAATTGGTATTTGGAAAATACGGCCTTGGTGGTAGAAATGATGCTGAAGATTGCATGATAGAATTTGTATACTAGAGACTTATTCATTGCAAATACCTTTTTTCAACAACATAAAAGGTGACTATACTGTGGACTCATCAGATGAAATACACAGGAATCAAATCTACTACATCTGTGGAAGGACACAATGGAGAAGTTCAATATCATCAGTCATAGCAAGGCCAGAGGCTGATTGTGGAACAGACCATCAATTGCTCATACGCAAGTATAGTTGATTGTGAAGAAAATTTAAAAAAATCCATGAAAGCCAAAATATGACATTGAATATATCCCAACTGAATTTAGAGACCATCTGAAGGACAAATTTGACACATTGAACACCAGTGAACAAAGACCAGATGTGTTATGGGATAACATAGAGGACATCATGTATGAAGAAGAGAAAAGCTCATTAAAAAGACAGGAAAAGAAGAAATGACCAAAAGATTGTCAGAAGAGACTCTGAAATGTGCTTTTGAATAGAAAGCAGATAAAGCAAAAAGAATGAATGATGAAGTAACAGAGTGGAACAAAAAATTTCAAAGGACTTCTTGAGAAGAAAAAGGAAAATGATACAGAAGTGTGCAAAGACCTAGAGCGAGATAATCAGATAGGAAAAACATGCTTGGCATTTCCCAAACTGAAAAAACTGAAGAAAAATTCAAGCCTTGAGTTTCAATATTGAAGCATTTTATAGACAAAATATTGAACAATTCAGGAAGCATCAAAAGAAGTTAGTTATTGTACCAAAAAGAATTGGTTGGTGTTCAGCCATTTCAAGAGACAGCATATGATTAAGAACAAATGATACTGATAGAAGAACTCCAAGGTGAACTGAAGGAATTGGTGAAAAACAAGGATCCAGGAATTGATGAAATATCTATTGAGATGTTTCAACAACAGGATGCAATGATGGAAGCCTTTATTCATTTATTCCCCAAAATTTGGAAGACAGCTACCTGGCCAACTGACAGGAAGAGGTTGATATTGTGCCCATTTCAAAGAAAGATAATCCAACAGCATGTGGAAACTATCGATCAATATAATTAATAACACTCACAAGTAAAATTTTGCTAAAGATAATTCAGAAATGATTACAGTAGTATATTGATAAGGAACTTCCAGAAATTCAAGCTGTATTCAGAAGAGGATGTGGAACATACCATATTGTTGTTAGTGTCAGATGAATCTTAACTTAATACTAGAAAGATGTTTACCTGTGTTTTATTGACTTTGCAAAGGCATTCAGCTCTGGATCATAACAAATTATGGATAACGTCACGAAAAATAGGAACTTCCAAGCACTTACTTAAGTTTGTGAGGAACCCATACATAGACCAAGAGACAGTCTTTCAAACAGAAAAGGGGGGATATGGCTTGATTTAAAATAAGGAAAGGTGTGTGTCATGGTCAGACCCTTTCAGCATACCTATTAAATTCATATGCTGAGCAAATAATCCAAGTTATAGTATATGAAGAAAAACAGGATATCAGGATTGCAGAAAGACTCATTAAGTCATATGCAGATGATACAACCTTGCTTGAAGAAACTGAAGAAAACTTGAAGCGTTTACTGATGAATATTGAAGACTACAGCCTTCATTATGGATGACACCACAACATAAAACAAAAATCCCCATAACTGTACCAATAAGCAACATCATGAGAAACAGGGAAAAATAAATATTTTCGAAGATCTCTTTTTACTTGAATCCACAGTCAACATCCATACGAGCAGCAGTCAAGAAATCAAATAACATATTGCATTGGGCAAATCTGCTGCAAACGACGTCTTTACAGTGTTTAAGAGGAAAGATAGCACTTTGAATATTTTCAATTGTCTCATATGCATGTGAGAACTGGACTATGAATAAGGAAGAGTGCAGGAGAATTGATATATTTGAATTGAGTTGTTGGAGAAGAATATTGAATGTACCATGGTGCTAAAAGGGCATGGAAGTGGTATATTTTGACTTCCTCCAACTATGCAAGAGGAAGACAGAATCACCATCAGCACCCCAAGGCCTGTTCCTATAAGGCCAGACATGCCACCACCCTCTGGCTCTGTTACCAACCTTGACACCAACCACCCCTCCTGCAGTACCTACCACCTCTCTGCTGGGTTTGATAATTCACTGCAGTGGCCACACAGAACTCACAGATCATGGGGTTTATTAGGGAAGCAACAAGCTACAATTCAAGTTCACAAACGCATTCAGGATACAGTTCCTTGATTAGGACAGTTTCCCTTCTGCTGTGCCTTAGACATGCCTCTCTGGCCCTTGGCCTCTTGGACTGGGCTCTGCCTCTGTGGGCCAGGTAAGCCTGCCACTCTGACCCATGCCTCTTGGTTCCACTGCCACCATCTCTCAACCTGGAGTCTCTCTCAGCCAGGTATCTCACTCAGCTGGCAGTAAAAATCCTCTCTGCCTCTAGGAGGGCTCATTATAAACCTGGCAGAGTGGCAAAATGAACCAATCCCAACATCAGAGTTCTACACACCTGAGAGAGAGCAAACTTTCCCAGAAGATTACTTTGTGCTGCTCTAACAGAAACACCCCTGGTGTTTGGCTTTATCAATCAGGAGTTTAAAAGCAGCTACTCAGTTCCTCATGGCAAATTCCACTATGGGGTAAACTGTGATTTCATTATAGGGAATAACTACTACCAGCCACCCAGCCAAGTTGACACATATTTGCATGGTCCCTGGTGGTGCAATGCTTAAGGCATTTGACTGCTTATCAGAAGGCTGGCAGTTCAAACCCACCAGCCACTCCTTGGAAGGAAGATTGGGCAGTCTACTACTGCAGTGATATCACCTTGGAAACCCAAGGAGGGGTTGTTACGAGTCAGATCTGACGACTGCAGTGAGTTTTTTTATGGCTAGAAAAGCCATACCATGTAATTCACTACACCACACATGGACTGTTAGAAGAAAGAACTAATGCATCTTGGAGGAAATACAGGCAGAATGCTCCTTAGAAGGGAAAAGGCCAGACTTTGTCTCTCATACTTGGGTCGTGTTGTCTCAAGGGATCAGTTCCTGGAGAAGAATATCCTGATGGTGAAATATAGGGTCAGCAAAGAAGGGGAACACTCTCAACAAAATGTATTAATGGAGCGGCTCTGAGGATTGGCTCTAGAAAGGCAACACTTATGATGATGGCACAGGACTGGGCAATGTTTCATTTTGTTGTACACAGAGTAGTTGTGAGTCAGAACTGACTCAAGGGCATCTAACAACAAAGTTGAAAACTGTTACATTATTGTTGTAAAACTGTTCACAGTGAAGCAAGTCTCCGTAAAAGATTCAAAACTTAAGCTTAATCATTTGTTGCAGAAAAATCAGGAAATTAGGCAGATGGGTTCAACTAAAAAGTGAAATAATTATCTTGCATTTGGCAGTCACTGCTTCTCAGTAGTTGTTTTCTTTTCTTCTTTTTAAATAGCATTCTGTCTATATTTCTCCAAGATATGTTTTTTATTTCTATTGTGCTTTGGGTGAAAGTTTACAGAGAAGATTCATTTTCCATTCAGCAGTTCATACACATTTTCTCTCACAACATTGACTGCAATTCCCTACAATGTAACAGCTCTCTCCTCACTTCCTCCCCCTAGTTACCTCTTTACTGTGTCCTTCTTCCCATGCACTCCTGCCCTCTGAAATGTCTCCCTGTGCAAACACTGTCCTGTTCTCCAATGATCGATCGCTCCAAGTAGTGTATCTACCTGATGTAAATGTGCAGCCCATATGCTTGTCTATTATCTAGCTGGAAGCCATAGGAGTGAGTTCAATTCCAGACCTGAAGGGCAGCTGGGGGCCACAGTCTCAGTGATTCCATCATACTCTATCAGACCAGCAAAATTGATCCCCCCCCCCTTTTTTTTTTAATGATTTTGAGTTTTGTTCCACATTGTTATCCCACTCCATCCAAGATCTCATGCACAGATTCTCCCCTCTGAGTGGTTGGCAGTGATAGCCAGGTACCATATAGTTCTTCTGGTCTCATGGTAATATAGGCTGAAGATCACATGGTCTATCAGTCCCTTGTACAGATTGTTTCCATGTGTCTTTGGTTTTCTTCGTTCTTCTTTGCTCTGGATGAGGAGAGACCCAATGTTGCATCTAGGTGGCTATTTCTAAGCTTTTAAGATCCCAGTCGCTACTCTCCAAAGTAGGATATGGAACAATGTTTTTCTGTAGTATGTTATGCCAATTAAGCTTGATGTCCCCTGTTCATTTAACTTCTACAATAGCTCACAAAACCCTTTGCTCCATTTCCACTCTCATTACTCTAGTCACCTAACCATTTATCCAAGGATTATTACCATAAGCCCCTTTATGATCCATCAATCTGCCTATCTTCATTCCAGACTATCCTGAACATCATTGCCGAGTAGTCTTTCTAAGCAAATTTGTACCATATAACTTCTTCACTTGAAAAATGGAAAGATTTTTGAGTGTTCAAACTCAATTGATTAGTTTTCAGAGTGCATATCTATCTCCACACTCTAATTTCCAGGCAGACAAAAATCACTTTACTACTGGTGTATTTTTTATGTTGTGTTCATTTCAAGTCTGACCAAAACATTTTGCTAAGTTTTTTTTTTTTTTTTCATTGTGATTTGGGTGAAAGTTTACAGAGCAAATTGGTTTTCTATTCAACAATGCACCTGCAATCTCTTTTGTGACATTCCCTGTATCCTCACAATGCAACTACACTCTTCCCACTCCCTCCCCACACCCACCACTTCCTTTTGTCCTTCCTTTCCATCACTGCCCTCCTTCCTAGCTCTATCCTTGGCCAAATGCTGCTCTCTTGGTCTTATATGGTTGATTGTTCTAATAAGTGTATTCCCCCCTTGGTATCACTGTTCACCTTATAGGCCTATCTATCCTTGGGCTGATAATTGAGCCACAGGGGTTGAGTTCAATTCCTGGCTTAAAGTATGCTAAGGGGCTTAATGTTTCTCCTAGCCAGAAGTAATTTCTTCCTCTTCTGAACATTTATCTTTTACCTCTCACAGGGCCCGTATCACTTACACTACATTGTGTTTTACCAACTTTTATATATATTTTTTAATTCTTCTGTACTTGAATTTGCTTGAGATATGAGGGATCATTTCTTTCACATAATTTAATATTTTGATTTCTGATATAATTCCCGATATAAAACAAACATATTTTATTTACTTACACTACTAATTATGGCATTTTCTGGATCTACCTCAGCTGCAGACCAACTTTCACTTTTTCCCATATAATGTACCTGCCTGAGTAACACACACACACACACACACACATATAATATGCATAGGAAACTAACACACAAGGAGTTTGCATGGCTTAAAAACCATATGATATATGCATTATTTGTGTAAAACTACCATATTCTTTCTTTTGATTAGGAGCTCTGGTGGTAAAATGATTAAGACATTCAGCCACTAACCAAAAGTCACAAGTTGGAACCCACAAGCTGCTCCACAGGAGAAAGATGAGACACTCTGCTTCTAAAGATTTACAGCCTTGGAAACCCTTTAGAACACTTTTATTCTGTCCTTTAGGGTCACTATGAGTTAGAATCAACTCAATGGCAGTGGACTTTCTTTTGGTTAGTCAGGTGGTCTGGTTCTGGTAATAATATTGTACATTTGGCAGTGGAGTAATACAACATATATAGATCCTCTACATTGAATTAGACTGGATAAAAAATACTTTCTATTTAAATGTTTTTATTATAATTGGATATGCTTATTGATAATTAATTTTACTGAAATCATTATTACTATGTCAGTCCTTACTACAAAACAATTTTAATTTCAAAGTTACCTGGCAAGATTTTATAGCCTCTAAACATATGTATGTCCCATTGTTGTAGCAAGTCAGAGTGCTACCAATTAGTGTGAAGTACTATAACAAATTACTAGATTAATTAATACATTATTCACATTTGCCATTTCTAAGATCTCAATGCTTGAAAATTTTCCTCTGTGGTTTTTCTTATGTCATGGTTATAATGGTTATAATAAAAACCATATATAAAAGAGACCTAGAGTTTCCAGTAAAGTACTTAAAACAGTCTAGCATATAATAGATACTAACTAAAACCAAACCAAACTCACTGCCATCGAGTTGATTAAACTCATAGCAACCCCTCCTTGGTTTTCTGAGGTGGTATCACTACAGGAGTAGATTGCCCAATCTTCTTTCGGAAGAGTGCCTGGTGGGTTTGAACTGCCAGCCTTCAGGTTAGGAGTCAAATGCCCTAGGCACTATGCCACCAGAGCTCCTACTCACTTACAATTGATTATTATTATGACTGTGCACTGACCATTATAGGCTATTTTATGTATATCATCACATTTAACAAAACAGCACTTTCAAAAAGGTTTAATTGCTGCCATTTTTTTTCAATTGAGATATCAAAATTACTCAAGATCATACTGGTGCTATCTGCCATCAGGTCAGTCTGCCACCAAGTCTTATGATTTTAAAAGCTTATGTTCTTGCAAGTGGCCATCTAAGCTACCACATTTGTTCTCTATTTATCTGAAGCAGCAGAGTAAAAGGAGAACCAGGAATAGGAGGTGTAAATGGGATGTGCAGTTAATTGCTTTCATGAACAACTGCCTCCTTTACCATGAGAGAAGAATTGCATGGTGCCAAACTATAATTACTGAACATTTTGATAAAAAATGCTATAGAAGAAGCTTGATTAAAAGTGGGTAAAATACAGGACAGAATTTCAAGTTATTATGGAATCCAGAATTTCTGGAGCCAAAGAAGCTGAATGAACCCTCAAAACTATTGCCCGAGGTAATCTTGAAACCGTACATCTTAATCCAAAAACATCCCTTGGAGTTTTCTTTAAATCAAATAATAGTTTAGCATAATTATAATAGGTATAATTATATAGGTAAAACATAATTATATAGGTAAAGAATGTTTATCTTGAGCATTGTGATTTTTGTAGAACTATTTATTGAGATCAAATTGACAGCAGTTACTCCTAAATTTAGAGAAGAAATTTAGGGGCAGTAAGTACTGCTAACCAGAGGGCTGGTGGTTCAAACCCATCAGCCACTCCTCAGAAGGAGGGTCAGGCAGTCTACTTCTATAGTGATATTGCCTCGGAAACCCAAGGGAGGTCACTATGAGGCGGGTCTGACTTAATGGCACATGACACATATACAAGTACATGTTAAAGGAGGATGAATAATTTGGAAAAGGAGGGTGAAAATGAGTGCACAACTTGAAGAATATAATCAATGTCAATGAATTTAACATGTAGAAATTGTTGAATTAGTATGTGAGTTGCGGTGTACATTTTCAGCAACCACAACAAAAATTAAATAAAAATAAATTATTGACAAGTGTAAAAATAAAAAAAAGTGTGTTTTCTGGGGCCTCAAACAATAAATCACATATGTATTTTGGTGAAAGAACAGGACTAAGATTTAAGTGTGTGGAATGACTGCATACCCATAATTTCTGTTCCTCAACAGAATGATAGAAATAATAATCATCAATATACTATTTTCCAATGTACACATACAACTCTCATACATAAGAACCATCCACCTACCTTTTAGTTATAGTCTTAAGTACAGAATATTCTGTGTGATCTTTGTTTGATTCTTGCTGTGATACAGAAGTCAGTAATTCACACTCAGTAAAAACTGAAGGGAGATATAAATGAACCAAATTAAAGAAGGGGCAATTATTGGAAAAAAAGACAAAAACATTTAATTAAATGCAGAACTGTATATTGATTTATTAAAAGTTCATAATGTAATCCAGAATTAATGGATGTTTAAGAGTAATTAAAAAGAGAATAACAAATAAATATTTAGTACCTAGTTAAAGAGAAAAGACAACATTAGACAAAATAATGATATTTGTTTGTGGTAATGGGACAATAATCTTTTATTCCTCTTCAAATTGTCTGTGGAATAAGGCAGGGCTATAAATAAAATAAAAGACTAAGTGTAACATCTGCCTTAAGAATTTAATGGATTATTATGTTTTATTGTGATATTCAAAATGAAGTTGTTACAGCGACTTGGAAAATATTACCATTTCTAGTGTAAAGCTAAGAAAGATAAGGCCTGTGGCCAAGGAAAATAATTTTTCTTGAAATTACAAACCATTCTAAACAACTATAGTACCTATGTCATATGTTTAGAAAGAAAATGAACAATGTCTTTCTGACAAATTTCTTGTCTTTATTCCATAGACACATACTCTAATGAAAAGATCTAAATTAACCAGAAAAAGCTGTACATGAAAATTTATAAGATTTTTTTCTTTGTAAAGTTGTAAAAATTTATCAACTAAGTGTTAATGGATTTAATAACCTTGTGATAAAAAATAAATTCTGACTGAAACCTTTGCAAAAATTTTTTTTTTTTTTTTTTTTTTTTTTTTTGCAAGGGAAAAGAATATGTGTACTTTGGTAGTTAAGTTTATATGTCAACTTGGCTGGGCCTGATTGAGTGGCTGGACAGCAGGTGGTAGTTATTCCCCATGATGAGACTGGCAATCAACTCCATGGTAGGATCTACCACAAGCAGCTGAGTAAGCTGCCTTTGTGATGTAGTCTGCTTCATCTATATAAGGAGAAGCCTTGGGGATCGTCTCTAGCTTATGGCATGCTTGGACCCTGCATGGAGCTGTGTCGTTATTCAGCAGCCTGCCATGCTCTGCTGACCTTGGGACTTACAATGGACTTGAGTTAATGGCCTGCCATTAGATTTGGTAACATCGGGACTGTGCCATTTTATTTGTTGACCTTGGGCTTGTTAGCCTCAGTAGCCAGTAGCTGCCTGAGTGAAGAGATGCCTCTAGCTTCAGTGGGCCAGGAGCAAGAGGCAGAGCTGAAGCCCAAGGTTGAGGGGCTTTCACCCAGCTCCTAGAGCCTGGCACTTTGAATTTAAACTTAAAACCTCCAAACTGTGAAAGAATAAACTCCTGTTTGTTCAAGCCATCCGATTTGTGATATATTCTTGTCAGAGCGGCACTTGGTAACCAAAACACATTTGTACACAAATGCATGTATATATGGATATACATATATCAATATTATTCTTTGTATATTATTTTTATGATAAAAATAGATAATGGCATTCTCTAAGTCATACTAGGGAGCTCTGGTGGCTTAGTGCCTAAGGCATTTGACTGTTAACCAGAAGGCTGGAGGTTCAAACCCACCAGGTACTCCTCTGAAGGGAGGTTGCGCAATCTACTTCCATAGTGATACCACCTCGAAAACCCAAGGAGGGGTCACCATGAGTTGAATCTACTCAATGGCAGTGAGTTTGGTTTGTTAGTTTTAAGTTGTACTAGAAATAGCTAAAATATTTAACCATAAAATATTTTACATTGTAAACTGAAAGAATTCATTGAATGACACTTCATTTCATCTTATTTAAGGAGCTCAACTTCATGTTTTAGTAAATAAATTCTTTTTCAAGAAATTTGAGAAATAATGTTGCATAATATTTAAGAGTAGGCACACTAGAGCCAGAATACCTACCTCTATTCATTCATTGATAAGTTGGAGATAATCATAGCACCTTCCTCATAGGTTTTTTTAAAAATTTTATGATCAAATAATATGTGGACAACTGTTACTACCAAAAATACAGTAAGCACCAAATAAAATTAGCTATTTTTGTTATTCTGTATGACAATAAGATGGAAAAATAAGCATTTTAATAATTTTTCTATTGAAAGACTTACTTTCTTTTTGTTTCTTAATGAGGAGTAAGAAGATTTTCTTTTATCTGAAATCTGTTGAGGAACGCATAGAGCCTTTCAGACAAAACATTTTCTAGATAACCAAAAGAAAGTAACAACTTCAACCTGTAGGGTGAAGCTTAAAATGGAAGAACTTATAGGGAAATTTAATACTGTGGTCTGTAGGACATTGTTCCCTCAGTGCCTTCTGACTGTCATAGATGCTAAATAAAGATATTCGAAATTGAAGCCCAATAAATATTTGAAGAATTTTCCTTCTTGATCTTGAGGGCTTCTCAAACTTTACTTGGGATCTGTTCCCAAGCGGAAACTCCTGGAAGATCAGATTATCACATGTCACTGTCTATGCTCTATTTCTGCACTGCTTTTTTTAAAGTCTTCCTTAGTCTTTTATCCCTTAGATGAGCAACACGCATTCTTAATCTTGCTCTTAAGCTTTTTCACTTGTATTTCTTATCCACTGATCTTGAAGATATTGCCCTTACTTTTTTGCTTCAGAGCCCTATAAATTCTATCCACTCACTTACGTATTAAGTTTGATTTGCCTGAAGTTTATTTTCTCCCCATTATTAAGACTGGTTTCTCACTTATTTTCTAAAGCAGACATCTGAATATTGGCCCACTAAGATCTTGATAGCAAATTTACTCTTTAACAGAAGCTTTTCAGCATTACTTAAGTATTCCTAAAATATAGAAGCTTAGTTGTTATTGTTAGCTGCTGTAGAGTTGGATCCTGACTCATGGTCACTCCATGAACAATGGAATAATATGCTTCCTAGGCCATGCCATCCCTATGATCAGTTGTGGATTGGATCATCGTGATCTATCAAGTTTTCATTGACTGATTTTTGGAAGTAGATTGCTTCCTACTCTACTTCCTTCCTACTCTAGCTTAGTCTGAACGCTCACTGAAATCTGTTTAACATCATAGCAAAACACAAGCCTTCACTTACAGACATATTGCTGTGATGCAGGAAGCTATGCCACTGGCATTTCAAATATAAGCAGGAATGTGAAAGTTGTAAACTAAGAAAAAGGATCAGTAGTTGGAAAATGTATTTTGGTGATAGAAACAATGCTAGGGAATACATGATAGAATTTTTCAAGTCTAATGACTTCTTCATTGGAAATACTTTTTTTTCAACAACATCAGCAGTGACTATGCACATGGATCTCACCATATAGAAGACACAGGAATCAAATCGACTACATGTGGAAGGAAATGATGGAGAACCTCAATAGCACTGGTGAGAAGAAGGCTGGGGCCAACTGTGGAAATGACTTTCAATTCTTCATATTCAAGTTGAAGTTGAAGAAAAATAACAAAGCCACAAGAGCCAAAATACAACCTTCAGAATATGCCACCTGAATTCATGTCAAGAATGGATTTGATGCATAGAACACTGACTGAAGACCAGATAAATTGATGAAAGACATTGGAAACATCATATAAGAAGAAAGAAAAATTCATTAAAAATATAAGGGATAAATCTTCACCTAAATCACAATTAAAGAAAACAAATAAATAAGGGATAAAAAAGAACAAAACGAATGTAAGAAGAGACTATGAAATTTACTCTTAAACAGACAGTAGCTAAAACAAATGGAAGAAATGATGAAGTAAAAGAGCCAAACAGAAGATTTCAAAGGGCATCTCAAGAAGACAAAGTGAAGTATTAATAACGAAATGTGCAAAGACCTAGAGTTAGAAAACCAAAAGCAAATTATACTCAACATTTCTGAAGTTGAAAGAACTGAAGAAAAATTTCGAGTCTTGAGTGGCAATATTGAAGGATTCTATGTGCAAAATGTTGAATGATGCAGGAAGCTTCAAAAGAAGATGGAATACACAGAGTTACTGTTCCAAATAGGATTGTTCAACTTTCAACCATATGAGGAGGTAGCAAATCATCAAGAACTGTTAGAAGACGAAGTCCAAACTGTACTAAAGGCATTGACAAAAAACAGAGCTCCAGGAATTTACAGAATACCAGTTGAGATGTTTCAACTAAAGAATGCAACACTGGAAGGGCTCACATGTCTATGCTAAGAAATTTGAAAGATGGCTACTTGGCCAAGCAACTGGAAGAGATACATAATAGTGCCCATTCCAAAGAAAGGTAATCAAACAGAATGTGGAAATTATCAAACAATATCATTATATCACACACAAGTAAAATTTTAATGACTATAATTCAATAACTGTTCCAGTAGTACATAGATAGGGAAATGACAGAAATTCAAGCCAAATCCAAAAGAGAATGTGGAATAAGGGTTATTATTGCTAATGCCATGGATCTTTGTTGAAAGCAGAGAATATCAGAAAAGATGTTAATCTGTGTGTTATTTCTATGCAAAGACATTCAACTATGTTGTTCATAACAAATTATGGATAGCATTCTGAAGAATGGAAATTCCAGAACGCTTATTTGTGCTCATTTGGAACTTGTGTGTAGACCAAGAGGCAGTTGTTTGAACAGAATAAGAGAAAAATCAGGAAAGGTTAGCATCAGAGTTGTATCCTTTCACTATACTTATTCAATCTGTATGCTGAGTAAATAATTAGAGATACTTGACTATAACAAGAAGAATTCAACATCAGGATTGGAGGAAGACTTACTAACAACCTGCAATATGCAGATGACACAACCTTGCTTGCTGAAAATGAAGATGACTTTGAAGCACTTACTGATAAAGATCCAAGACTCTTTAGTATGGATTGCAACTCAACATAAAAAACAACAGGAGTGCTCACAACTCAACCAATAAACAACATGATGATAAATGGAGAAAGTATTGAGGTTGTCAGGGATTTCATTTTATTAGATTTTCAATCAATGCCCATGGAAGCAGCAGTCAGGAATTCAGATGATGTATTGCATTGGGTAAATATGCAAAAGACTTCTTTTAAATGTTAAAAAGCAAAGATGCTGCTCTGAAGACTAAGAAGTGCCTGACCAAAGCTATGATATTTTCAGTCCCCTCATATGCACATGAAAGCTACACAGAAATAAAGAAGACAGAAGAAGAACTATACATTTGGATTATGGTGTTGGCAAAGAAGATTGAATATACTATGAACTGCCAGAAGAATTAATAAATCTCTTGGAGTTAAGCACAGCCAGCATGGTCCTTACAAGCAAGGATGGTGAAAACAGGAAGTCCCTCCATGAGATAGATTGACACAGTGGTTGCAACAATGTGCTCAAACATAGCAATGATTGTGAGGATGGTGCTGAACTGGACAGTGTTTCATTCTGTTGTACACAGGATCATTATTAGTCAGAAACCATTTGTTGGCATCTAACAACAAGAACCCACATGGAAGTGGGAATCCACTACTGAACTACCAATATCCCCGCAAATTCTTACCTTTTCAAAGCCTACCTTCTCAACTGAATTTCTGCTAAATACTTTTTATGACCTGACTTCAAATTTCTATGAATTTGCAAAGAGGAAATGACTGGCTTATTCTGAGTTTAACACAAGAGGAAACCTTTCTCAGGCCCACCAACTTCCCTAGATTAATTTTATTGATGTCTTATGCATTCACTATCCAAGAGGCTGACATTCGTGACTGGTATCCATGTGAACTTAAAATAATAAACAAATTCAAAGTTACATTTATATCATTCCATTAATGGAAAAGGGAGCTCAATTCCTAGACCATAAAGACTGAATTCCCAGATTTCTCACTATGGTTTGAGTTTTATTTGCAACTAGGTCTATTTCCAAGTAATGGGGAGAGAGGCCTTGCAATTTTTGCTCTACTGGGAAGTCTTATTAGGTGAGTCAGCTAATTACATGGCATTGTCATTAACATGGCAGCCACTAAGCTGTTCATTATGTTTACCAAAGAGAATGAACCTTTTAAAGATCGGATACTACGTCTTTGCTGTATAATGAAAATTTCTTAAAAATGATTTCACACTGATTTCTTATGTATAGAACCTTTATTTTCTAATTTATAACTGAGTGCATTTAAAACTGGATTAAAGGATAATGCCATCAGTATTATAACATTCAAAAATTACATTTAATGTATTAATTTTACTTTCTCTCAACTTTCCATCATTTTAAAATCAGTGAAATAAACTAGTTTGCATTTCATCTGCTCTCTGTCTTTCTTATACTCTGAAGGCTTTTCCAAAACTAAAGGAATAGCTAGAAGAACAAAAGGCAAAAATACTAGTAATATGCAAACAGAGTATCCAACGTAGAAAAGGAAATGCTTTTAAATACATATTATTTCTATGTATGACTGATGTTTCCTAAAAATATCACTTAATTTAAATAAATTAATACAGAATAGAGATTTGTTTTTTAAATATACAAAGGCTTCTGAACTGTGTATAATATGTTTGCTATAAGACTCATGGTATTCACAGATTCAGGCATTCACAAGTGACTGAGTTGTTGGTGACATAGTAAATTTGCTGACACACAATCTGAATAGCTGTGTTACAGAGGTTATCAAGGGGAGTAAGTTTCTTTGCTTTCAGAAAGCCTGGTGAATGACCACATCTTCATTCATCCTTACTGATAAATTATACTTGTTGTGGTATATGCAATTGGTAATGAAAATCATGTTATTTTATTTCCAAAATATTTTAATTTGGAGATCCAAGATAGTTTAATGAGGGAGCTTCAGAGAATGTAATGGATCTAATATAATCTGTATGTATTCATGTATGTGTGTGTTCCTACATCCCAGAACATGTCCTATAAAAGCTAAGAGCAAATATTGATAGAGATTTCTGCCATCTAAAATATGACAAGACACATTACTAAAACTATTAAACTATTATCGAGCTAAAAAGTTAGGCCAACAGAATCTGAAATATTCATTGAAACAGCAAACCAAAATACCCAAAATGCTTTCATTATCCATTTGTCTCCTTGACTCTACAAGGCTGGTCACTCTTTTATCTAGTTCCTGCTGATACTATCCCATTCCACTTGTTTCTTCTTTTTACATGTATTCCCCTAGACAAATAATGACGCAGCTTCTTGACTTGACAATATGTTATTTGTTTGTGAGTGCCATCAAGTCAGTTTTGACTCATACCAACTCTATGTACACAGAAAGAAACACTGCCTGGTCCTGGACCATCCACACAATCATTGCTATGTTTAAGCCCATTATTGCAGCCACTGTGTCAATCCATTTTATTGAAGGTCTTTCTCTATTTCTCTGACCCTCTTCTTTACCAAGCATGACATATTTCTCCAGGCACTAATCTTTCCTGATAACATGACAAAGTACAAGAGAAGAAGTCTGGCCATTCTCACCTTTAAGGGACTTTCTGTTTGTACTTCTTCAAAGACAGATTTGTTCATTCTTCTGGAAGTTCATGGTATATTCAATATTATTCGACAACACCA
>NW_006921896.1:81511-83718 GCF_000298275.1 Orycteropus afer afer
CTACGGCATTTGACTGCTAACCAGAAGGCTGGCAGTTCAAACCCACCAGCCACTCCTCAGAAGGAAGATTGGGCAATCTACTTCCATAGAGATATCTCTAGGAAACTCAAGGAGGGGTGACTATGAATCAAATTAGCTCAATAGCAATGAGTTTGTAGTTTTTTGTTTTTTTGTTTGTTTAGGCATTAGTGAGCTGAAATGGACTGGTTTTGGCCAGTTTGCATCAAACAATCATATGATCTGCTATGCCAGTATGATAAATTGAAGAGGAAAGACTTATGAGTGCTACAGCTGTGGCAAGGCTTTCCTTGACTGCTTCCACTTCTTCTGGCACCTGCTGATAGACTCACACAGCAGAGAAGTCTTTTACCTGCAGTACCTGCAGAAAGGCCTTCAGCCAGAGCTCATACTTCATCCAACCCCAGGGGATACAGTACTGGGAGTTACATAGGCAGCCTGAAGTGGGCAGCAAGGGACACCAGCTTATGTTCAAGCCCCAGAGGGAAGGGTTCCTGCCCACTTGTGTGGATGCCTGATCTACATGTCCAGTGTCCCCCCAGAAAAATTCTTTCTGTTTGCCTGAAAACAAAACAAAATAAAAAACTTATGGACCATGGATGTATATGCAGTTGGATGCTGTCCAAAAGGGCATTATGTTTCCCATACCTGTATAAATGAGACAGAATCAACTCCATGGCAAGTTGTTTGCTTTTTATCTATCTACCTAGATAGATGGATAGGTAGATAGGTAGACAGACAGATAGACAGATAAATTCATCATCACAGAAAATGATTCAAGATTTATCTTGAAGTACAGTGCTGCCAGTGACAGGATAATATACATACACCTGCAGGGAAGACCAGTTAATATTGTTCAAATTTGTGCACCAACCACCCAAACCGAAAGTGAGGAAATTGAAGATTTTTACCAACTTCTGCAGTCCAAAATTGACAAACATGCAATCAAGATGTATTGATTATTTCTGGTGATTGGAATGAAAAAGTTGGAAACAAAGAAAAATCACTGGTAGTTGGAAAATATGGCATTGCTAATAGAAATGACACTGGAGATCTCATGATAGAATTTTGCAAGACCAATGACTTATTAATTGCAAATACCTTTTTTCAACATCCTAAACAGTGGCTATACATGTGGACTTCACCAGGTAGAATACATAGGAATCAGATCAACTACATCTGTAGAAAGAGGTGATAGAGGAGCTCACTATCTTCAGCCAAAACAAAGCCAGGGGCTGACTGTAGACCAGATAATCAATTACTCATATGCAAGTTCAAGTTGAAGCTGAAGACAATTAAGATAAATACATGAGAGCCAAAATATGACCTTGATTATATCCCATCTGAATTTAGAGACCATCTAAATAAAAGATTTGATGCATAGAACACCAATGACCAAAAACCAGATGAATTGAGGTATGACATCAAGAACATCATCCAGACGAAAGCAAAACATTATTAAAAAGACATGAAAGGAAGGAAAGACCAAAATGGATGTCAGAAGAGACTCTGAAACTTGCCCTTGAATGGAGAATAGCTTAGGCAAATGGAAGAAATGACAAGTTAAAAGAGCTGAACAGAAGATTTCAAAGAGCAGCTCAAGAAGACAAACTCAATTATTATAATGAACTGTGGAAGGATCTGGAATTAGAAAACTAAAAGGGCAGAACATGCTCAGCATTTTTCAAGCTGAAAGAACAGCAGAAAAAATTCAAGCCTCACGTTGCAATATTGAAAGATTCTATGCGCAAAATATTGAATGATGCAGGAAAAATCAAAAGATGGAAGGAATACACAGAGTCATTGTACCAAAAAGACCAGGTCGATCTTCATCCATTTCAGGAGGTGGCATATGATCAAGAACCAATGGTATTGAAGGAAGAAGTCAAAGCTGTACGAAAAGAATTGGCAAAGACACAAGGCTCCAGAAACTGATGGAATGATCATAGAGATGTTGCAACAAACGGATGCCCTGCTGGAAGCACTCACTTGGCTCTGCCAAGAGATTTGGAAGACAGCTACTTGTCCAACTGACTGGAAGAGATACATATTTGTACCCATTACAAAGAAAGGTGATCACCAAGCATAACTCAAAATGCACAAACAGCAGAAGAGAAACCAGATGATTGGGACCTTCTAAAAATTAAATTTTAATGTGCTTCCAAAGACTTCTCCAAAAGAGTCAAAAG
>NW_006921896.1:85809-91550 GCF_000298275.1 Orycteropus afer afer
GTGGGAGGGGAGCTGTTGCATTGTGGTAAACTGTGGTCAATAACATGAGACAAAGTATATGTGAACTGCTGAATGGAAAGTGAATTTGCTCTGTAAATCTTCACCCAAATCACAATTTAAAAAAAGAAAGAAAGAAAGAAAGAAAGGTGATCACATAGAATGTGGAAATTATTAAGCAATGTCATTAATACAACATGCAAGCAAAATCTTACTGAAGATAATTCAAAAATGGTTGCAGCAGTATTTTGACAGGGAATTTCCAGAAAGGCAAGCTGGAATCAGAAGAGGACATGAAATGAGTGATATCATTTCCAATGTCAGATGGATGTTGGCTGAAAACAAAGAATACCAGAAAGATGTTTACTTTTGTTATATTGACTATGCAAAGTCATTCTACTATGTGGATCATAACAACTTATGGGTAACCTTGAAAAGAATGAGAGTTCCAGAACACTTAATTGTACTCATGAGGAACATGTGCACACACCAGGAGACTGTCATGGAAACAAGGGGACACTGCATGGTTTAAAATCAAGAAGCGAGTATGTCAGAGTTGTATCCTTTCACCATACTTATTCAATCTATATGCTGAACAAATAATCTGGGAAACTGGACTATATGAAGAAGAACATGGCATTAGGATTGGAGGAAGATTCATTAACAACCTGTTATATGCAAATGACACAACCTTGCTTGCTGAAAGTGAAGATAACTTGAAGCACTTACTGATGAAGATTAAAGACTCCAGTCTGCAGTATGGATTACATCTCAACACAAAGAAAACAAAAATCCTCACAACTGGTCTGATAAGCAGCATCCCAACAAATGGAGAAAAGATTAACATTGTCAAGGATTTTATATTACTTGGATTCACAATCAACACCAGTGGAAGCAGCAGTCAAGAAATCAGACATTGTATTGCCCTGGGCAGATCTGCTGCAAAAGACCTCTTTAAAGTGCTGAAGAGCCAAGATGTTTATTTGAAGGCAAATCTGTGCCTAACCCAAGCCATAGTATTTTCAGTAGCCTCATATGCATGTGAGAGCTGGACAATGAGTAAGGAAAACCAAAGAAGAATTGATGCTTTTGAGCTGTGGTATTTGCAAAGAATACCGAAACTATCATGATCTTACAGAAGAGCTAACAGATCTGTCCTGGAAGAAGTGCAGCTGGAATGCTCCTTGAAAGCAAGAATGGCCAGAATTCATCTCACCTACTTTTGTCATGATGTTAGAATGGACCATTCCCTGGAGAAGGATATCTTGCTTGGTAAAGTGGAGTGTCAGCCAAAAAGGAGAAGGCCTTCAACAAGATGGATTGATACAGCGACTGCAATGATGGACTCAGGTTTAGCAAGGATTGTGAGGCTGGCACAGGACCAAATTTTGTTCTTTCATATATAGGGTCACTATGAGCTGGAGCTAACTCTATGGCACCTAACAACATATTGAGGTGCATTCCATACTGAAGACTGTAGTCTCTGAGCTTCATCAACAAAAGTTTCTAGTTTTCTTCACTTTCACCAAGCAAGGTTGTGTCATCTGTATGTTGAAGATTGTTAATGATTCTTCTTCTGACCTTGATGCTGGATTTATATAGTGTTATTTATGTAGACCAGCTTCTCATATTATTTGATTAGTATACAGATTGAATAAGTATGGTGAAAAGATAATGCCCTGATGTATACCTTTCTTCATGTTAAACCATGCAGTACTGCCTTGTTCTGTTTGAACGACAGCCTCTTGATATACACCAAGTTCCTTGTGAGAACATTCACATGTTCTGGAATTACCATTCTTTGCAATGTTACCCATAATTTGTTATGATCCACACAATCAAATGCCTTTGCATAATTAATAAAACACATGTAAACATATTTCTGGTATTCATTGCTTTCATCAAGATCCATCTGACATCAGCAATGTTATATCCCTTATTCTATGTCCTCTTCTGAATCTGGCTTGAATTCCTGGCAGTTCCCTGTTTATTTACTGCTGCAACCATTCTTGGATAATATTCAGCCAAATTTTACTTACTTGTGATATTAATGAAATTGTTAGATAATTTTCACATTCTGTTTGATTACCTTTCTTTGAAATGGATACAAATATGGATCTCTTCCAGTCAGTTGGCCAGGTAGCTGTGTTCCAAATTTCTTTGCATAAATGTGTGAGCACTTCAGCATTTCATTCTTTTGTTGAAACATTTCAATGAGTATTATGTCAAATCCTGGAGGTTTGCATTTCACTAATTCCTTCTGTGCAGGTTCAACTTCTTCCTTCATTATCATCAGTTCTTGATCATATGCTAACTCCTGAAGTGGTTGAAAGTGATGGAAATCACATAATGATTCTGTGTATTCCTTCCATGTTGTTTTGATGCTTCCTGTATCATTCAATATTTCACCCAAAAGAATCTTTCAGTGTTGCAACTCAAGGCTTGATTTTTTTTTTTTTTGTTCAGTTCTTTTGAGCTCGAGAAATGCCAAGCATGTTTTTTTCTTTTTGGTTTTCTAACTCTAGATATTTGCACATTTCATAATAATACTATACTTTGTCTTCTTGTGATGCCCTTTGAAACTTTCTTCGGTTCAGCATTTTTACTTCATCAGTTTTTCTGTCATCAGCTCTTCCATTCACTTTAGCTATTCTGTATTCAAGAGCAAATTTTAGAGTCTCTTCTGACACCTATTTTGATCTTTTCTTCCTTCCTTTTCTTTTTAATGACCCTATACTTCCTTCTTGTATGATGCCCTTGTGTCATCCCACAACTTTTCTGAGCTTTCGTCATTGGTGTTCAGTGCATCAAATATGTTCTCAGGTGGTCTCTAAATTCTGGTGGGATAGAGTCAGGTCATATATGGGCTCCCATGGACTTGTTTTAATTTTCTTCAGCTTCAACTAAACTTACATGTGAACAATTGATGATTGTTTCCACAATCAGCACCTGACCTTGTTCTAAGTGGTCACATTGAGCTTTTCCATCTTCTCTTTCCACAGATATAGTAAATTTGAGTCCTGTGTATTCCATCTGTGAGGTCCATGTGTGCAGTCATCATTAATGTTGAAAAAAGGTATTTGCAAAGAATAACTCATTGGTCTTGCAATATTCTGTCATGCTATCTATTTCTAACCCATTTGTATCACTAAGGCCATATTTTCCAACTATTGATGCTTCTTCTTTGTTTCCAACTTTCATATTCTAATCACCCATAATAATCAATAAATCTTGATTATATGTTTGGTCAATTTTAGACTGAAGAAGTTGGTAAAAATCTTTCATTTCTTCCATTTTGGTTTTAATGGTTGGTACATAAATTTGAATAATAATGATATTAACTGGTCTTCCTTATAGGTGTGTGGCTATTGTGCTATCACTGAAAGCAAAGTACTTCAGGATAGATCCTGAAATGTTCTTTTCTGTGATAATGCTATTCCTCTTCAATTTGTTGTTCCCTGAATGGTAACCTTATGATTGTCTGATCCAAAATTGCCAATAGAAAGACCATTTTAACTCACTAATGTCTAGAATATTGACCTTTATGCATTCCATTTCATTTTTGATATCTTTCAATTTTCTAGACTTATACTTTGTACATTCCAAGTTCTGATTATTAAAGGAAATTTTCAAGTTTTTTTTTTTTTCTCATTTTCATGTCATATCAGCAAATGAATATCCTGAAAGCTTTACTCAATCCACCACATTAAGGTCACCTCTCCTTTGAGGAGGCTTCTGTTCCCCAGCTGTATATTGAGTGCCTTCCAATCCAATGGACTTATCGTCTGTCACTATATCAGACAATGTTCATATGGTTTTCATAGGACAATTTTTTATCCAGAATTGGATGACCACATCTTTCTTCTTTCTTTTAGCCTGTCTTCATCTGGAAACTCCACTGAAACCTTTCCAGGGTGACCCTGCTGGTATTTGAAATACTAGCAGCATGGCTTCCAGAGTAACAGCAAACTACAAGCCACTACAGGAGCACAAATTGACAGACTGTCAGTATGATTATCTCTAAAGAACACATTAGTCCTATGACTTTCAGTATCAATACCCTTTAGTTGATCTGGCTAATTTGGATGCATTCCTGAAGGTGTAGTACATTGAATAGACAAAATCTGGGTTCATTTATCTCTGCCTTAGCAATAAACCATAACTGCACTTGCCCAAAACATATAAATTGATTTCTAATTTACCAATAGGTAATTGCAAAAGGCAACACTGTTCATTAAGTATCACTTTAGCATGCTTTATTATTCTTTGGATGTTGATCATGTTAGATCATATTGATTTTTATGGTTTCTCATGCATGCAGAGTAGAACTAAACTCAGGTCTCCTGTGTGGGGATGCAAATTCTACCACTGAAGTACAATTCTTGTCTTGATAGCTGATAATGCTTCCCATTTCTCCTTGTCTCACTTCTCTTTTTTCTCCTTCATTTTCCTAGAATTTCACTTCTAACAAAGCTTTAACAGTTACACCTTCCCTCATGATTTGATCTAGAGAGAACTTCAGCTAATAAAAATGTCAATTCATATTTAGTTATGCTTCAGTTGATTGACATGACAGGTTCATTTAAAAAGAACTTATGTGTGTTTTGGGAGGGAGATGTCAATCACAGATATTTCTGCTCCTTACATAAGGAACTCTTAGTGGGTAAGGCATTTGGATGCTGCCCAAAAGGTTGGTGGTTCAAGCACATCAGTGCTCCATGGGAGAAAGATGAGGCCATCTACTTCCATAAAGATTTACAGACATGGAAACACAATGGGGGTCACTATGAATCAGAATCGATTCTGTGGCAGTGGGTTTTGTTTTGGGTTTACTAAAGGCATAGCTTCTAAGTCCCTGCCTTTCCTTATTAACAATGGAAAGGTTACTTCACAAAAAAAATTCGATAAACATTTTTCTTTCTTCGATGTGTACACTGAGGTGAGATACTGAACTTAATCTATTTCATTGTTCTCAAAACAACTCTATTTGAAAATGGAGACCAAAAATATTCCAAAATAATGACTATTAGAGAAGGCATAAAGATAACCTATTACCAGATCTGTGAACTTGGTATATCCCTTGCCCATAGGTTCTCTTCCTAACCATGCAGGACGTATACCAGAATCCAGACATTTTTATCATAATTTTATTACCCTAATATATTGCTGTCAACATTAAAACAAACAAACAAAAAGCCTCTCACAACTGGACCAATAAGTCACATCATGTTAAAGGGAGAAAAGATTGAAGCTGTCAATGATTTCATTTTACTTGGATCCACAATCAACACCCTTAGAAGCAGCGGTCAAGAAATCAAAGGAAATATTGCATTGGCAAATATGCTGCAAAAGACTTCTTTAAAGTATTAAAGAGCAAAGATGTCATTTTGGAGACTAAGTCATTTAAGACTAAGATGTCATTTTGAAGAAAATGGCTTGACCCAAGCCATTGTCTTTTCAGTAGCCTCATGTGCATGTGAAAGCTGGACAATAAATAATAAAGACTGCTGAAGAATTGAAGCATTTGAATTGTGGTATTGACAAAGAATATTGAATACCATGGACTTCCAGAAAAACAAACAAATCTGTATTGGAAGAAGTACAACCAGAATGCTTTTTACAGACTTCACCTCTAATACTCTGATCACGTTATCAGGAGGGACCAGTCTCTGGAGAAGGATACCATTCTTGATAGAGAATCATCAAAAAAGATGAAAACTCTCAACAAGATGGACTGATAGAAA
>NW_006921896.1:92829-94181 GCF_000298275.1 Orycteropus afer afer
AAGAGACAATTGAAAATGGCTTGGGTTAGGCACACCTTAGTATTCAAGGAGACATCTTTGCTGTTCATCACTTGAAAGAGATCTTTTGCAGATTTGCCCAATAAAATACATTGTCTGATGTGGTGACTGCTGCTTCCATTGGTGTTGATTGTAGAACCAAGTAATATGAAGTCCTTGACACCTTCAATCTTTTCTCCATTTATCATGAAGCTGTTTATTAGACCAGTTGTGAGGATTTTTGTTTTCTTTATATTGAGGTGTCATCTATACTGCACACTATAGTCTTTAATCTTCATCAGTAAGTGCTTCAAGTCATCTTCATTTTCAGCAAGTGAAGTTGTGTCACTGCATATCACAGGTTGTTAATGAGTCTTTCTCCAATCCTGATGCCACATTCTTCTCATATAATCCAGCTTCTCAGATTATTTGCTCAGCATACAAGTTGAATAAGTATGGTGAAAGAATAAAACCTTGATGCACTCCCTTCTTGATTTTGAACCATGCAGTATTCCCTTGTTCTTTTTGAAGGACAGCCTCCTGATCTATGCACAGGTTCCTCATGAATACAATCAAGTGTTCTGGAATCCCCACTATTCTCAATGTTATCCACAATTTGTTATGATCCACACAATCGATGCTTTTCATAGTCAATAAAACATAAGTAAACATCTTTCTGGTATTATTTACTTTCAGCTAAGATCCATCTGACATCAGCAAAGATAACCCTCATTCCATGTGCTCTACTGAATCCAACTTATATTTCTGGAAGCTCTCTGTCAATATACTGCTGCAACAGTTTTTGAATTATCTTCAGTTAGACTTTACTTGTATGTGTTATTAATGATATTGTTCGGTAATCTCCACATTCTGTGGAATCACCTTTCTTTGGAATGGGTATACATATGGATCTCTTCCAATCAGTTGGCCAGGTAGTTGTCTTCCAAATCTCCTGGCATAACCAAGTGAGTGCCTCCAGCAGGGCATCAATTTGTTGAAACATCTCAATGGGTAGTCAGTCAATTTCTGGAGCCTTGTTCTTCCCCAGTTCCTTCACTGCAGCTTCAACTTCTTCCTTCAATACCAATGGTTCTTGAACATATGCCACCTCCTGAAATGTGTGATGATCAACCAGTTCTTTTTGGCACAGTGACTCTGTGCATTCCTTCCATCTTCTTTTGATGCTCCCTGAATCATTCAGTATTACCCATAGAACCTTTCAACATTTCAACTTGAGGCTTGAATTTTTTCCTCAGTTCTTTCAGGTTGAGAAATGCTGAGCATGTTCTTCCCTTTTGGTTTTCTAATTCTGGGTCTTTGCACATTTCATTAAAACAATTGGTTTTGTCTTCTTG
>NW_006921896.1:94836-96540 GCF_000298275.1 Orycteropus afer afer
AAAAACATATTAGAGTTATAGAAGTTATTAAAATGAACATGTACACTCTTCCACCTTTACATTCCCCCCTACTCACCCCTTAATAATTATAAAGCAAATACTTAGACATCATATTATTTGATCTGCAAATATTTGATTATTTAATTTCTAAAAGCTAAGGATTCTTTTGAAAAACAAAACCCTAATATATTATCACACTGAAAAAAAAAATAGTTGTAATTAATATCCAGTGTTCAAATATTCCCAACTGTCTCATATTTCCTTTCCATTTGCTTAAATCAGGATCCAAATTAGAATCAAATAAGTTCCTTATGTTGCAATTTTCTGATGCTCTCTAAAGTCTACTTTGATCTATAATCATAAGGGGGAAAAAAAAAAAGTTATCCTCATGTTGATTCCAACTCATGGTAACCTCATGTGTTTCAGAGTAGAGTTGCATTCTATAACGTTTTCAATGGTTGTGATCTTTCAGAAGTGGATCACCAGGCCTGTCTGCAAATTTGCCTCTGGGTGGATTTGAATTACGAACTTTTCAATAAGCAGCCATGCATTTAACTGTGCCGTCCAAGATATAGATTCCCATGAACTTCTGTTTTCCTTGTCATTTACTTGTTGAAGTAGATGTGTCATTTGTCCTCTAGAATATCCCTTGGTCTGGAATTTGCTGATTGCATCCAGTGATGTAGCACAGTGCCTAAGCCATCTGACTGCTAACCAAAAGGTTGGTGGTACAAACCTACCAGCCAGTCGGTGGAAGGCTGGGCAAACTACTTCCACAAAGATTTACCACCTTAGGAACCTAATAGGGGTCACTATGAGTTGGAAGCAACTCCATGGCAGTGAGATTGGTTTTGGTTTTGGTTTTATATTTGTTGTGGATTGTTAGATCTAGTAGATGTGAATCCAATATGAATTTTTGGCTAGACTATATAACATATGTATTTCCATCAGAGTCCACATAAGACCTGGTCATATCTCTTCATATCATGTTAATAGCCTTTGATAATTATTGCCTAGATGAGGCAGTCTGCTTCCATATTTACTTATATTATAAAGATTTACAGCCTTGGCAACCCAATGGGGGTTGCTATTAGTCGGAATCGACTTGATGGCAGTGTGTTTTGAATTTATTGTAAAAGTGTGATTCCCTTCCTTACGTGAGTTACCTCTATAAAGAAAAACTTCTATTCTTAACTATTTGTTTACAATAAGGTATAGTTTGGGTCGGGGTCGACTCGATGGCACATAACAACAACAAGAACATAGTTTGCATAGGAAAGGCTTGATAGTTTCCTTAAGATTACAGTTTCTCCTGATAGATTCTGGTTCTGAGTTCTAGCTTCTATGAAATAATCCATCTCTGCCTTTGCTCTGCCTTTCCTATCCTGCAGCATTCTATGTGAACACTGTGTAGCAAACTTTATTGAAGATTTAGAAACAATAAGATCGAGTGAGGGGGAGGATGAATGGTGAAGTTACATTTCAGCACAGAACTGTATAGAAAACAAGAAATTGAGTATTTGATATTCCTGTTCTTAAAATGTTTTGAGTACTTTAAAATTCCAAACTCACTGCCATCAAGTCAATTCCAATTGATAGCGACAGCTCCTTGGTTTTCCAAGATGATGTCCCAATGGAAGTAGATTGCCCAGTTTTCCTTCCGAGGAGTGGCTGGTGGATTTGAACCATGAACCTTTTGGTTAG
>NW_006921896.1:97121-105002 GCF_000298275.1 Orycteropus afer afer
CTGAGGAGTGGCTGGTGGGTTTGAACTAACATTCTTCTGGTTAGCAGTCAAATGCCTTAAGCACTACTCCACCAAAGCGCCATTAAAAAAAAAAAAAACAAAAACACCAAGAAAGATGCTCAGAATACACGTTTCTTGCTAAGATTGAAATTTGTTTCTAGTCCCCAAATTCTTTTGGGGAAGAAGTTCATGACAATGTTTAGGAACATAGAGTATGAACAGGTTTTTGGTCTCTGAGATCAAGTTACCTCCAGAAAATGTAGCTAGACAACGTACCTGCCTCACTGGAGTTCTTTGAGCTACTTATACTTCATGGAATGTAATACAGTTATTTAATATCTTCATGGTTGTTAGTAATGATTTATTAACAAAATATTAGCATATTTTTATTTAATGCACTCAATAACCTCATTCTTCTGAGAAACAACATTTAAGGAATCCAGTGACTAGATTTTGAAAAAAAAAAAAAACATGTATTTATTCCTTGAATGAATAAAAGTTTATTAAAGCATGGGTCTGTTCTTGTGACCTGTTAATAGTTTTTGAACGTCTTGGGATTCATCTTTGATTGTTCACTCTACTTAAGTCATTTTTTTTCTGTTTCTTCTATTTACCTATGCATTTTCATTCTTATAGTTTACATTCTGTGATATCACTTATTTGGTCTCTTTTTAAACATTAACATTTCCTCTGTGGGTTCTAAAATCCTTATGCACAATTAAAATAGTTTTATAATTCTTAAGAGTTTTTTTTTTTTTTTTTAATTTTATCAAGGTAATTGCTCAAGAAGGCATAAAATACAGTTTTGTTTTGTTTTTTTGTTTTTGTTTTTTGTTATGTGTCGTTGAGTTGGCCCCGACTCATAGATATCCCTCCTTGGGTTTCTGAGGCAGTATCACTATGGAAGTAGATTGCCCAACCTTCCTTCCAAGGAGTGACTGGGGGGGTTGAACTGCCAGCCTTCTAGTTAGTAATCAAGTGCCTTAGGCACTACGCTACCAGAGTTCCCATAAAATACAGTAGTGACATAAGTATAAATGATATTCAAATGTAAAGAGTATAATTTTATGCCCTTTATTTAGTTCAAAGTAAGTGACACATATGTCACTCTAGGCACTGTTGTTGTGTTGTGTGCCATTGAGTTGATCCCAATTCATAGTGATTCTACAGGACAGAATAGAATTGTATCATAGGGTTTCATAGGCTCTGGTAGCATAGTGCCTAAGGCACTTGACTGCTAACCAGAAGGCTGACGGTTCAAACACACCAACCACTCCTCAGAAGAAAGGTTGGGCAATCCTACTTCTGTAGTGATACTGCCTCGGAAACCCAAGGAAGCGTCACTACGAGTTGGGGCTGACTTGACGGCACATAACAACAATCTTTATGGGAACAGATCATCAACTGTTTTCTTCCATGGAGCCACTGGTGACTTTGAACTCTTGACCATTCAGGTAGCAGCTGAGTGCTTAAGGATTTGGTAAATGCATGATCAGAAATGCATATACTTTTTTAAAACATGCATACATCAATACTTATGAACTGAGTGAATCAATATTTAAAATTAACATGGGTGAGTTTCACTTCATTCCAATAAATGATTAATGTAGCCAATGAATACAAGCAGGACCCATTTTTATTTGGCTGAACACTGAAGATGAAGACAGGCACACACAAACACAGACACACACCATACACACATCTCATTGTGCTGCAGTACTCTAAAGTACACCTGATTCGTGATACTCAAGTAACAAATAGACAAGTTCTGAGATATTTATTACTCCAATTTTAAAAAATCTATTAAATTAGGTCAGAAAAATAAAGCTCTGCTTGCTAGTTTAAAAATACATGGAAACTGGGAATTTTCCTTATTTTCGCTCATACTTGACTTACACATATATTTGACTATGTCTGTGCATAGTTAAATAAAGTATGCATAATAAAGTATTACCTAGAAAAAATCATAAAGTATGAAGAAAGTAAATGCATAGTTTGTATCAACTGAAATAATTATTGAGTCTTTCTACTGAGCAGGACCAAAATGTTACCTAAATTGTTTATGATAAGCTTAGCGATGCCATATGTCATTGACTCCTCTTAATGACAGAAAGTTATTGCCGCTCCATTTTATCACTAAGGCATTTGCTGTTTGAGCTTGTTCTTCTTGTTCTTGTGAGCTATCAAGTCAACCCCTACTCATAGTGACCGTATAGGACTGTAGAACTTCTCTATAGAGTTTCCTAGCCTATAAACCTTACAGAAGCAGATCACCCAGTCTCCCACACATCCACTGTGGGGTGAGAACTGCAAACATTTCAGTTGGAGACCAAGTACTTAACCGTTGTACAACCAAGGCTTCTATTTGAGCTTAGAGAAAGCATGAGAAACTTGCCTAATACATTAAAAGATCTGTAATAAAATTCTGTGACACCACAAGCCTTGTACTTCACTGCCACGATAGGGGACCTAGCTTATTGACTTATACCGACAGCTGAAATCCTGTGAAAACAATATCATTACTTAACATTTAGTGGTGAGGTTGTTTGGGGATCGTTTATATTTCATTGCATGTATAAATAACTTGGACTTTTTTGGTTTATATAAAAAGAGTTGGGGCATAGGAGGATGGTCCATGCACGTGTCTTCCCACCTCATGTGCACATGCTCTTTAGTTTGACCTTTTCTCTCCATCAGCCTTTCTTTATCCCTGTGACCATCTGTCAGTCACTTTAGTGATGAAGGTATATTTACATCAGGCACACTGTTAAATATAAACCACATTGGCTGAGAGACTATTTAATATTTTCCAGTAAGTTCATTTAGGCTCACAGTACCTCCTTGGTCTTTCAATTTCCAATGACATTTATCTTTTTATAATACTTTTCTGGAATAAACACAAGGCACCAAAATGAAAGATACTAGTAAAACCATGACCATTTCAGGTCGAATTTTGTGTTATCCTGTATCCAAGGAGAGATACCTGGAAAATTGTTCAAAACAAAATGTACTTAAAAATGCAACTTTGGCAATGTTTACTTATAAATACAAGTAATTAAAAATCACTTGCTTTTCACATACTTCACATTTCAAATAAGAATCTTTGTTAGCATTTAAAAATACCTTGTAAAAATGTGTACTTTTATATTACAAAGGGTTACTACCCAAGTTACAAACTTAGAAAAAAGTAAAACTATCATACATAACTACCCAACAAAAAGTACTTTTAATATTTTTCTGTATTGTTCCAATTTTTTAATCTTTCATCTGCATTTTGCAAAGTCTTTATGGACTATATATACTTTCTATCCTGCTAAGCATTAAATCACAAATACTTTCTCATTTTGCTATACAATACTTATGTTATAGTAATATAAACCTTCAGATAATCTACTGAGTAGCTGAAGATAATTTTCTTAGGTATTCATCACCCACTGAATGTTTATCTTAACAATTTTTCACTGCTGTCATTGATCTGTAGTAAACAGCATTAGACTATGACTTTGGAATATTTTCTAGATGTTGAATTTGGACAAAGATCTTGTACATTTTATGGCTAATAACTCATGTTGCTACACTGTAACATATTGTAATATTATAAGGACATTGCACAGTTAAAAATGGAGCAATAATATTTAGAAGTACCAATTCACTAAACTCAAACTCACTGCCATTGAGTTGATCCTGACTCATAGCAACTCCTCCTTGGATTTCTGAGGTGGTATCTCTACAGAAGTAGATTGCCCAGTCTTCATTCCAAGGAGTGGTTGGTGGATTTGAACCACTAGCCTTCTGCTTAGCAGTCAAATGCCTTAGGCACAATACAACAAGAGCTCCCACCAATTTACTACATCCTTTTAAATAGTGTATCTTTTTTTTTCAAAATACATTTGGGATTTTAATAAGTGAAAATGGTACCTTGTTAAGTTCTTTTCTGCTTTTAATATTAGAGTGAAGAAGGAGGCCAACAGGAAGGAATTCTTGAAAATATGCCTGTGGATCCTGACAATGAGGCTTATGAAATGCCTTCTGAGGTAAAAGTTTAGATTCATATAACTAAAGAAGTAGTATCTAAGAGTTCAAGTTACGTCTTTCTAGTGGTCAGGACCAAAAATATGTCTCTGTCATATTTCCCTTTTGTTGTTCTTTAATAAGAATGATTCACTCTCTTGACCCATGAGAGTGAGCAAATGCAGGATATGAATTGTTAGAACAACTTGCAAGCTAAGGATTATTTTTACATTTGAAAATGGCAGTAAAATAAGAAGAAGAAGAAAAAAAAAAAAAGGTCTCTGTCTTCAAAGCCTAAAGTATTTACTACCTGGACCTTCACAGAAAATGTTTTCCTACCTCTTCACTAGGGAATTATTTTATTGGAAACCTTACAATCAAAAACAAATTCCAAAATGAAAATTTATAGAAATCAACCCAATTCCAAAAGAAGGTAATATTTGTTGCCATGCATTTCCAATGGTATGTTTATATAGTAAAGCAAAGTGTTATCCCCAAAATACTATAGAGAAGAAAGATAATAAATACATGGTTTGCAAAAATTGATGTATTTCAGTCTAGCTTTTAAAATTGTATAATTTGAATGTTAATTTTTAAAATTTGAATATGAATACATCTTAAATAGAAAATACTTTGAAATGGATGAAAATGAAAGTACAAAATACAGATATATGGGATGCAGTTAAAGAAATACTTAGAGAAAAATTTATGGATATAAGGGTCTATATTCAAAAAGAAGAAACAGAGATAATATGACAGAGTCAGGCTCCAGAGTTGGGTCAAAAACAAATTGAAGGAACTCATTGCCAACAAGCCAATTCCAAGTTGTAGTGACCCTATAGGACACTTCTTACTCTGCCCTAGTGTTGCTACTGCCTATTGGGCAGTTCTACTCTATCCTATAGCGTTGCTATGAGTCAGAATTGACTTGACAGCAACAGGTAATGCTTAATACAGAGATGGGTGCAAACTTCTTGTTGTTGTTGTTGTTTGCCATTGAGTTGGAGCTGACTCATAGAGAACCCTCCTTGGGTTTCTGAGGCGGTATCACTACAGAAGTAGATTGTCCAAGCTGAATAAATTTAACAAAAACTCTAATTTTTCCTTTATTTCACATTATGTATGTTTACACCCCAAATTTTTCCTACCTTCTCACTTTATCTTCTTCCACTATTTTTCTTCCTCTAACCACCTATTAATTCCTCCTTTCACTTTTCCCTTCTCTCCACCCCTCCCTTCTTTCCTCTCCTCATCTTCTCCTTTTCTTCTTTCAGTTTCTGTCTTGATCTTTCTTAGTCCCTCTCTATTTCTTGGACTCTCTCTTTGCCTCTGAACCACCTCATGCCACAATTTTAGCTCATGTATCTGGGAGCTTTGGTAGTGTAGCACCTAAAGATATTTGACTGCTAACCAGAAGGCTGGTGCTTTAAACCCATGAGCCACTCCTTGGAAGCAAGGTTGGGCAATCTACTTCTGTAGTGATACCACCTTGGAAACCCAAGGAGGGGTCACTATGAGTTGGGTCCAACTCAACGGCACATAACAACAACAACAACTCTCCTCTTGGAGAGACCCAACTAGCAGAGCTTGGAATGGCAGGGGGTGCTTTAAGGCTCTGAAGTACACACAGGGAAGGCAAGGTATTATGTCATACTATCATCTAATGACACCTCTAGAACTAGGACCCAAATGCTTTGATTCTGATAACTACCAATTAATTATACAGATTCATCTTTTAGTTGACAAGTAAGACACATCTGTTAAATATAAATTTATTTTGAGGTAGCTCAGGATGGTTGAATTACCAATAAGAGAGGATAATGGCCTCTAGGACCACCAGAATTTGTCTACTATGTTGTTGTTGTTGTTGTTGTTATGTGCCATCGAGTCGGACCCGACTCATAGCTATCCCTCCTTGGGTTTCCGAGGCGGTATCACTATGGAAGTAGATTGCCCCATCTTTCTTCCAAGGAGTGGCTGGTGGGTTTGAACCACCAACCTTCTGGTTAGCAGTCAAGTGCCTTAGGCAATATGCTACCAGAGAATGCTTCTTGGAAGTGAGAATGGCCAGAATTTGCCTCACCTACTTTGGTCATATTTTCAGAAAAGACCATTCCCTGGAGAAGGATATCATACTTGGTAAAGTAGAGGGTTAGTAAAAAGGGGGAGACCCTCAATGAGATGGGTTGACACAGTGGCTGCAATGATGGGCTAAAGCATAGCAAGGATTGTGAGGATGGCACAGAACCAGACAGTGTTTTGTTCCGTTATACATGGGGTCACTATGAGTCAGAGCTGACTTGATAGCACCTAATAACAACAACAGGCATCCAACAAAGCCAGGCTCTCTGTCTCTAAAAAAACAAAAGATTTCTATTCATATCAAGCCATGGTATTACATGTAGAATCATTTACAAAGAAGAGTTTTAGACTAATAAATCCTGTTATACTTCAGTTGCCAACAACCAAGAATATGATTAGAATAAGAAAGCAAGAATGTCTACTAGCTTTGTAGTTCTTATTTGAAAGATTTTGTCTATCACTAACTTTGATGAATCAGGACTTTTTTATTATTATTATTGAATTCTGGTTATCCTGGAGAACAATCCTGTACCTCATAAAGAAAATTCCTTTGCTCTTAACTTGAATATTTCAAGGGATGGTTTCCTTACCAGAAACCCAAGCAATCATTTCCATCCCTGCTCATTCTTTCCTTTTCTTCAGATTATTGTTCCATGAAGCTTGTCATGAAACTGGAAAACTGGCTCCTTAGTTCATTGACATTAGAAGTATTTGTAGTCTTATGATTACGTCTCTTACTTTATGCCCATGGGTAAAATAAATGACTAAATAAAGTCATGTTGTGTGTAACAGTATAGTTTCAGGACTATTATGATTATAATTCATTGGTAAGTCATGTCCTTTCTCATTTGCAATAAACCCTTGATTACTAATCACTTACACAAACACTGAATGTTGTCTTTGTGATTTTCCTAAATTTAGGAAGGATATCAAGATTATGAACCTGAAGCCTAAGAAGCATCTTTGATCCCAGTTTCCTGAGATGTTCCATCCTGTACCAGTGCTCAATTCCAATGTGCCCAGTCATGACATTTTCTCAAAGTTTTTACAGTGTATTTTGAAGTCTTCCATCAACAGTGATTGGAGTCTCTATACCTGCCCCCACTCAGTATTTCAGTGTTTCCCTCTCACTGAAATGAATATATGGTAGCAGGATCCTTGTGTGCTGGATATCGTGGCTTCAAATTAAAAATAATACAGCATATGAAAAACACCTAAGTGACTATCACGTATTTCTAATCTTCACTATATTTTTGTTGTTGTTGAGAAGTTGTGAGTGTTTTATTATCATATCTTATAAGATTTTTAGGTATCTTTTAATGATTCCTTTTGGTCAAGAATTATGTATTGTGAAATCTGTTAATATACATGATACTTAAAATCATGTGAGCATGAAACTATGCACTTATATATATTAACTATGAAATTCTACTGCTTTGTGATGTGTTTTATTAACTTGTGTTTGTATATAAATGGTGAAAATTAAAATAAAATATTATCTCATTACAAATATATTTTATTTTTATCCCATCCTACTTAATAATAAAACCATGCTTATAAACAATGCAAAATGAGAACTGACAAAATTTACTTAAATATAAAGTTCCTGACAGTCATTGCAGGAAGGAGGGATTTAAGAGGGATTAAACAGAAGGAAGAGCCCTTCTGGTTAAGAGTGCTGTGGTAGTTGCACTTTTGTGTCAACTTGGCTGGGCCTGGTTGAGTGGCTGGGCAGCTGGTGGTAGTTATTCCCCATGATGAGACTGGCAATCAACTCCATGGTGGGAT
>NW_006921896.1:122707-136826 GCF_000298275.1 Orycteropus afer afer
AGTGGCATTGTTGTATTTAGATCTCTGTTAACTGTTTGTGAAGAGCAGCCAAGGGTGAATCAGGCTCTTCTTGGTGGATTTTTATCATTGGCCTTTTCAGTCTTGCTGGTCCCAAGTGTCCTTGGGGTTTCTGAAAAGCAGAACATGTTCTTAAGCCCCAGGAATCTGCGAGAGTGCTGTCTCTTTAAATATCCCAAATAGTCAAGCCACTTTTTAAACCTTCAAAATGGTGGCACCCTCCAGACTGGCAAAAGTCCACAGTTCAGCCCACCTTTCTCTTCACCTTCTCAGTTTGTTCCCCAGCCACCACGCACAGTCCTCTGTGCAGTCCCTGTCTAACAGGGTGATTTTTAGATTAATTCTTAGGTCCTACCACCACTCGGGAATCTCCAAGCTGTCTGTGCCATCAGGATAGCTCAGAATCACTGCCAGAATGCAGATCCATATGTCTCCTTTTTTGGTATTTTCATGCAAATTCTTCTGCTAGTGGGGTTTAGTCCACTTCTATATCCTTCCCTTCAAGGCTAGGGTTCCAAGATTATCTTCTGTGTCTGTGTTAATTGTTTTCCCTTTTCTTTGTTGAATAGGGTCTGTGCAATCTTTCTTCCTAGTCCGCCATCTTGCCGGAACTCCCCTGATAGGACTCTTGACTAAAAAACCCTATATATAAACTAATTGATAAATTATTTGGTTTATATTTGTAGTTACTCAGGGGAAAAATGTCATAGCCACTTTAACAAGCCATCAGTAGAAAGTATAGTTTTAAGAAAAAACATCCTACAAGTGTTAGGCAAAGAAAAAAAAAGAATCCTGAATAATTGGATGTATATTAGATATTGGCAAGGAAGGTAGAAGGAGTGAGTAGTAGTAGCATGGTCATCATAAAAACTTTGAGGTTGGGCCCAAGTGGGTCCCTGCCTGGTGCACTGTAAACCAGGAAAGAGAACACACCAGGTTTCAATTAAATAAAAAGTACATTACTGCATTCAGGGTAAGGAGACAGTGGCCATGCCCAAATCTGACTCCCTGAGTAGGTATTAGAGTAGAGCTTTTATAGGGTTCCAGAAAGGGGAAGTTATACATATTCATATAAATTCCAGGAATTTGAGCATGAATTGGCTGGTGATTGGCTGATGTTTCATTCACCTCAGTATAAAGGGATGGTCAGTTTTTAATTCAGTATGTTTGACCACTCTGGATGAGTTACATTGACTTCCTGTCTTCAGCTGATTGGGTTTAGGCAGAGCGGGAGATGTTGGTTCTGAGCATCTCCCTTCCATTTCTCCCAATGCTCATGGCCCCAGGCCAAAACTGGTCTGAGCTGATTTTAACTATTTTCAGATTGGCCTCGGCTGGGCTTCTGAAAAACAAATTTAAGGAAATGAGTTGTCATGCCTGCTCATCTGTTTCCAACCAGGATGAGGACAGTTACAGAAAGGGTGGGAATGTGAGTTAAACCCAGCTTTCCATGACCTTTAATGTGTTTGTCTCAGTTTCAACTTTTTTATTTTTATTTTTATTTCCTAATTGGAAATAGACTACTCCAGAGTGTTAAGTTATCTGTGTAGTCTTAAATTGGAGAGAAGTGGTAGGTCTCTTTTTTTATTTAGGTACATTAAACAGTGTTCCTAATGAGGAAAACCATATGAAAAAATTAAAATGCCTTTTTGTACAAGAAGTGTTCAAACACTAATATGTGCATAAAAATACCATGGAATGATATATAACAACATATACATATATTGGTCTTCTTTAGGTTCTGAATTTGTGTATTCATTATCTGTATTTTTTATTATTATTATTTTTAATACATGGGCTATTTTATTGTAAAGACATTTTTGTTGTTAGCTACTGTTGAGTCAGTCCTCAAGTGATGGCAATCCTCTGATCAGACACCTGTAATCCATAGGGTTTTCACAGACTGATTTCCGAACTAAATCGCCAGGCCTTTCTTCTTAGGAAAGACGTTATTACTGCTGGTCTTGTTCTTAGTTTCCATGGAGGTGGACTCACAGTGATCTTATGTATGACAGAACAAAACGAGTGTATCATCTTCATGATCACTGATATGTTGACATTAACCTATTGCCATCAAGTTGATTCCTACTCATAATGACTCAACAGGACAGAGTAGACCTGCTCTGTAAGGTTCCAATGCTGTAATCTTTCTGGATGTAGACTACTACATCTTTCTCTTGCAAAGTGGGTGGTGGGACTTTCTCATTTGCAGCCAGGCTCTTAACCATTGTGGCATAAGGGCTCCTGTTGATATTAACACTATTTAAAATAGGAGAGTCTCAGAAGATGGAAGAATGTGAATGGGAAATATCATGACAATGTGTCTGTCATCAGAAAACACATGTTTCCATCTGGCCAATATTGTTTAAGTAAATAAAGGATCTATCATTGAACAGCATATCACTAAGCAGGTTACAAAATGGTGATAATCTACCTAAAGTGGTATATTGAAAAAAAAAAAAAAAAAAGATTTTGTATTTAAGAAAAAAGGAGAACAGAATTAAATTGATAGCTTTGATTGACAACAGTATGAATTTAGAAACTAGGAATTTGAATTTAAAGATTTATATTTTTAGAAATTCTACTCTATAATGCTTATTTCTTTAACATTTCTCTGGCAGTTATTTGTGAGCAGTGAATTATTTTATCTACCTTCATAATTAATTTTGTGTCAAGCACTGGCACAAAAAGTTGTATAAGCCACACAAGCCTTTTCAGGAAGCTTGTCTCATGTCCACTCCTGAGACACATCCACTCATGACAAGTGACATGATGGTTAATCTGGCCGTAGGCGCATTTTACAGACATATTTCCTCAAGTCTGAGTTATTCAACCTTGTAGTACTCTACACAGGGATTTAGAAAAAACAGTTCAGGGTGAGATTTGGTACATAATTTGTAGCAGAACCATCTAGTGTAGAGTTTGGCATTCCAAGTTGGATTTTTTTCAAAATCTGCCCACTAGTGTGAGATGCAAATATGCTTCCTCATCTTTCTGGTTCATCTAGTAGGTAACTATTGGAATTAAACACAAACACACACATTCACACACATCTCAAAGACAAACACTAATTCTCAGAGTTGGTGCTGTCTAATTGCATGATGAAGAAGAAAGAAATCACTTTTCTAACTGCATATCAGACAAGACACTTCTGTCCACTGGAATGATGCTGTTCTGTATGTTTTTCTGAGATGAGTTCATGCTACTTTGTTCTATGTTGAGCAGGAGTACAACAAGGCTGCCATTTTTCTGTGAAATCTGTCCCTGGAGTTGGGTATACATTTTTTATAACTTATTATATGCTATATATGAACTATATATATATATATATGTGTGTGTATATATATATATATATATATATATATATTTGTTGTTGTTGTTTTTTTGTTGTTGTTGTTATATGCTGTCGAGTCAGACCCGACTCATAGCGACCCCTCCTTGGGTTTCCGAGGCAGTATCACTACGGAAGTAGGATTGCCCAACCTGCCTTCCAAGGAGTGGCTGGTGGGTTTGAACTGCCAACCTTCTGGTTAGCAGTCAAGTGCCTTAGGCACTATGCTACCAGAGCTCCTATATATATATATATATAAACTCATTTTTTTCTAAACAATCTTAAGAGGGATCTTTATCATTCTTAATTTATACATGAGGAAACTGCAGTACCCATAGGTTAACTTTCTCATGGCCATACAGCTAATAAGTGGTGGAACCAAGCGTCAAATCAATATGATGTCATAGTCTGTTCTCTTAAACCCTAGGTCATATTGTTTCTCAGAGTGAGGACAACCAATCATATAAAGGAATTCTCTAGAAGTCTAGAGAATTAGGTGGTACAGTCACTCTTCTATGTATAATGGATTAGTGTATTTCTATTTTTGTTCAGGTTTCTGTATGTGGAATAAGTGATACAAATAATCTATTCAACTGGAGATATATTTCTACTTTGTAGATAAATTAGCCATTCCTTGAGAGATATTTTCTTGTAGCCTAAACTCTACACATATCATGATTTTGGAACTAATTTATTTACATTAGATGATAAAAATGTCCATATAATTACAACAGCAATGCTATTGTAAAGCAGGTTTTATTTTTCCTACTGATTTCTACATATGCTTCTGTCAAATGACCAAAGAAAAATACATATTAACATAAAATCAGGGTTTTCATTTATATATACTTATAATGTAATGACTGAATTTACAAATGAAAAGCAGAAAAGAGCCTAACTAAGAATTTGTATTTTTAAATAATATTAACATCACAACATTTCACAATAAGCAGTGATAGTCTAGATATCCTTTTCTGGTAATGTTATATTTTATTCTTTGACTAAGCCTAGATTTGAAGAATCCAAACTCAATAGAATATATTTAACACTAAAACTATTTCTAAATATTATTTAGACCTAGTTCTCACTTATTAACTATTTTCTTATCCAACATTTTGCACAGTAACCATGCACATCTTGCATGTAACTAATGCCAAAGTCACTTACAAGGGTCCTTGACCAGCAGACCCTGTGTGTATTACATAGTATTTCACCACCAGGGAGGGGGAGAGGAGAAGTAATCTCCTAGAGCTGCTGGAGTGCTGGGTGGAATGGAAGGGGATTGGAATGAGGCTGACAGTGACAGGATGCTTCCTGGAGACTCCTAAGTACTCACAAGGGGCTGAGACTGCAGAGGCAGCTGGTATCCTGAAAGTGAGCCAATTTCAGGGCTGAGAATGAAACAGAACCCCAGGATCTGGCCTCAACTCTCAGCTTGAGAGATGGCAGGGACAGAATACACTGAGCCGTGGTCAGAAGGAGCCCTGAGATGGGGCACTCAGGTGCCACAGCCTATAGAACCTTACATAAACTGACCAGCACCTGGGAAGCACCTTACATTTCCTTGATGGACCCTTCTGTGTGGGTGGGATCAGTGGGTAAGTGCCCAGCAGTAGCTGCAGTTTAAGGTCAAGGGCAGAGGCCAGGCCTGGACTTCAGGGACTCAAAGGAAGATCTGGCTTACTGATTCTCATATGGACATGAGGGTGAAGGGGTGCAAGACCACCCAGTAAGAGCTGTGAGATGCTTGAGAGAGATGCCAGTGGAAGGACCCAGCAGGCAGTATGCATTTCCCCCTGCAGCACCCAGATACTCCCACTTATGGACAGGGAGACCCCTGTCCCATACAAAGCCACTAAGGGCATTTTGGGGTCATTGAAGGGATGAGCGCGGGCTACCCATCCAGAAAATATCATGATGGCAGGAGAAAGAGGATATTTCGGGGATGGAGAGGTGGGCAGAGTACTTTGGCTCTGGAAGACTGGGTTGCTGCCCACTGCTGACAGCGGTGGAAGGACCAGCTCTCCTGAGGCCACATGCGGGAAGGGGAAGCAGTAGTGTCAGGTGACCTCTGTAGGGGCCCACTGGGAGGTTTACAGTATAGGTGAGGGGGTGAGGTGATGTGGTCATTCTGCATTTTCACATAATGTCAAGTTTTGCATAATGACCTGGTTTTTGGAACATAACCATGTCAATATATGAGGAGTGGGTATAGTAGTAATGTTGCTTGTATAATAATCAAAGATTTTTTAAAATCTTTCTTTGAACCTACAACAGTATCTTTGATTATTTTAAAGCCATCCCAAAAATGCTATATTATAAACAGCTAAGAATATTCCTTCAAAAAGCCCTAGGTTGAGCCTCTGCTGTTTTTGCTGATATTATTTAGTTCTAAAGTCAGTTAGAATTGCACAGGGGATTTCCAAATATTGATCCTGCAAATATAGGTTAATGTACTAGAATGGCTTTTTTTTATGAACTACATGAATATATATCCCTACATTCCTTCAAAGGTCATTGACCAGAAATTCCCACTGTTTCTATGGCAACACAGCAAGACATGGTGCCTCAGAAATGTGCTGAATTTTAATTAGTTTCCTCTTGGCCTTCATAACCGGCTTTTGCAGGTAAACTAAGTAGCAGATTGCCCTATATCTTACAGTGAGATGAAAGCTAAACTGTGTCTGCAAATGTCAAAGCTGAACTGGGCTCCAGGAAAGTTTAATCTAAACAAATGCCTATAGTTTGATTAAAAAAAAAAAAAAAAAACACCTCACTGCCACTGAGGTATGATAGAAAATAAAATAATACTCTACCTAGAGTAATTAGGTATGCTTCTTTATTTAGGCTGGCTGGAGTAGTTGTGAAGAGCTGGGACTCTAAAACTGGACTGGGTAGGTTTGATTCCCTGTCATGTCAAATTACTGCCTGTTTTAAACTGAACAAATCATATAATTTCTCCATGTCTCTGTTTCCCTATCTATGAAATACACATGAGTAGTACTTCATAGCATTGTTATGAAGATTAAGTGAGTTAAATATAACTAGAATGCTTAGAATTATGTCTGGTGGCATAGTGCCTAAGGCATTTGACTGCTAACCAGAAGGCTGGCTGTTCAAACCCACCAGCCACTCTTCAGAAGGAAGGTTGAGCAATATACTTCTGTAGTGATACTGCCTCAGAAACCCAAGGTGGGGTCCCTATGAGTTGGATCCAACTCGACGACTGAGTTTGGTTTGGTTTATTGTAAGTGAGTGATCAGTGATGCCAGCAATAGTAGTACTATACACTGCATTTTAAAAAGTAAATAATAAATAATGACTCTTTAAAATATTCAGATATATTCATCACTATTTTCTCTTAATATAAAACACTAATCAAGGTCAGGATGATGGCAGAGACTTTGGAGACTTGGAACAGAATCTGTTCACCAATTGCTAGTAGAGAATTTTAATATATTACTAAATTATTTTAATATTTTATTAAGCTATACTATGTGTAATTAGCAGAATATCACTTAGCAAAAAAAGAAAAAAAAAGAAAGAAAAATAGTTCTTAAACACATATAAACTTATAACTGACTAAAAGGTGAATATGCATGAAATCCATGAACAGTATCTTTAAGGAAGACATCTATCTTTAAATTCAGCTAAACTCATCAAGTCACATATCTTCTACCCAAGGGAGATGTATTTAATTATACACACACACATACACATCACGTTTTATGCAAATAACGTGCACCTATGTGTGCTTCCTAACTTCCCCCCGCCCCTGGGAAGTATTTTTGTAAACATGCTATGCTAATTCATTTTATTGCAACATGTGAAAAAAATTACCATAGTAGTGCTTATGAAAATACCTCCTCAGGGTGGGAGTGTTTGGAAAACAAATGTAGAAGGTTCATGTTATTTGTGTAAAACTGTGATACATAAATAAATATTCATATATTCCCTGAGTATGGTTATGGCCACTAGAAGAAAAAAAAAAAAAGGGTAAGTAAGTATAAGTAAAACTTACTGGCCTAAAATAGATTATTGTCAACTACAAGAGAAGAAAACTAAGCTACTTGAATCTCCACCCACTTCCCAAATCTCATCTTATTCCCACTATCTTCCCCCATACATCTTCCATTTGGTTAGATCTCCTTTTAAACCAAAAGGAGGCTGTGTTTTACGTAACAACTTCTGCATTACAGTAGAAGTAACAGAGATACCAGTAATTATCATATTTTTCACACATAATATACCCATGTAAATAACATGCACACACATCTAGTATACACAGGAAACTAATGTGTGAAGAGTTTGAGTATCTTACAAAAGAAGCATATAATAGATGCATTACTTGTGTAAAAATAAGGTGTAATGGTACCAAGAGGGATATTCATTGTTTTCTCTTTATGTCCTTGGTGAGTCCCTGGGAATCATCATCAAAATATGTCAGCTAACTGATGAAATGATTGCCATACTTCTGCTCTATCAATAATCCAGTTCAGTCCACATTGATAGTCAATCACGGGACAATGCATATTTGTCCTTTTATTATCTGGATACTGATTGATACAGCCTAAGGAACTAAGTTGTACTAGGAGAAATGGATTATTTAATATTATATTTCCTTACAAAGATTAACCCTTGTGGAAAGAACAATCAAAGAGAAAATACAGACAGATTAAAATCATTTGCTGTTGTTAGGTGCTGTCGAGTTGTCTCTGACTCATAGTGACCCTGTGCGGAGCAGAACAAAACACCACCAGGTCCTGTGCCAGCTGCAAGATCCTTGCTATACCCAAGCTCATCACTGAAGCCACAGTGTCAGTCCATCTCATTGATAGCCTTCCCCTTTTTCATCAACCCTCCACCTTACCAAGCATGACATCCTTCTCCAGGGAATGGTCCCTTCTGACAAATGACCAAAGTAGGTGATACAAACTCTGGCCATTCTTGCTTCCAACAAGCATTCCAGCTGCACTTCCTCCAAAGACAGATTTGCTAGTTCTTTCAGTAGTCCATGGTACTTTAGCATTCTTCACCAGCACCACAACTCAGAAGTATCAATTCATCTCCAGAATTCCTTATTCATTGTCCAGTTCTCACATACATATGAGGAGATTGAAAATACCATGGCTTGTGTCAGTTGCACCTTAGTCCTCAAGGAGACATCTTTGCTCTTCACCTCTTAAAAGAGGTCCTTTGCAGCCACTTTGCCCAGTGCTATATGTCGTCTGATGTCCTGACTGCTGCTTCCACTGGCATTGACTGTAGAACCAAGTGATGTCTTTGACAACTTCAATCTTTTCTCCATTTATCGATACTGGTATAGGTCCAGTTGTGGGGATTTTTGTTTTCTTTATGTTGAGATGTAACCCATACTGCAGACTGTATTCGTCAATCTTCATCAGTAAGTGCTTCAAGCCATCCTCACTTTCAGCAAGCAAAGTTGTGTCATCAGCATATCACAGATTGTTAATGATTCTTCCTCCAATCCCGATGCCATGTTCTTCTTCATATAGTTCAGCTTCTAGGCTTATTTGCTCAGCATATAGATTGAATAAGTATAGTGAAAGGATACAACCCTGACACATCCCCTTCTTGAGTTTAAACCATTCAGTGTCCCCTTGTTCCATTCAAATGAAAGCCTCCTGGTCTATGTACAGGTCCCTCATGAGTACAATTAAGTGTTCTGGAATTCCCATTCTTCTCAATGTCATCCACAATTTATTATGATCCACACAATCAAATGCTTTTGCAGAGTAAATAAAACATAAATAAACTTCTTTCTGTTATTCTTTGCTTTCAGCTAAGATCCATCTGACATCAGCAATGATATCCCTCATTCCACATCATCTTCTGAATCCAACTTGCATTTCTGGAAGTTCTCTGTCAATATACTGCTGCAACTGTTCTTTAATTATGTTCAGTCAGATTTTACTTGTGTGCGATATTAATGCTATTGTTAAATAATCTCCACATTCTGTGGGATCACTTTTCTTCAGAATGGGCACAAATATGGATCTCTTCCAGTCAGTTTGCCAAATACCTGTCTTACAAATCTTTTGGCATAGCTGAGTGAATGCCTCCAGCAGGACATCCATTTATTGAAACATCTCAGTGGGTATTCCATCAATTCCTGGATCCTTGTTCTTCACCATTTCCTTCAGGGCAGCTTCACCTTCTTCCTTGGATACCATTGGTTCTTGAGCATATGCCATCTTCTGAAATGGATGAAGATCGACCAATTCTTTTTGGTCCAGTGACTCTGTGTATTCCTTGGATCTTCTTTTGATGATGCCTGCATCATTCAATATTTTGCCCATAGAATCTTCCAATATCGCAACTTGAGGCTAAATTTTTTTCCTCAGTTCTTTCAGCTTGAGAGGGAACATACTTCCCTTTTGGCTTTCTAACTCTAGGTCTTTGCACATTTCATTATAGTAATTGGCTTTGTCTACTCGAGCTGCTCTTTGAAATCTTCTGTTCAGCTCTTTTATCTTGTCATTTCTTCCATTTGCTTTAGCGAGTCTCTGCTCAAAGGCAAGTTTCAGAGTCTCTTTTGACATCCATTTCAATCTTTTCTTCCTTTCTTTTTAATGACCTCTTGCTTTCTTCATGGATGTTGTTTTTGATGTCATCACACAATTCTTCTGTTTTTTGCTCATTGGTGTTCAATGCATCAAATCTATTCTTTAGATGGTCTCTAAATTCAGGAAGGATATATTCAACATGATATTTTGGCTCTCATGGACTTATTTTAATTGTCTTAACTTCAACGTGAACTTGCAAAGGAGCAGTTGATGGTCTGTTCCATAATCAGCTCTTGGCCTTGTTTTGGCTGAAGATACTGAGCTTTTCCATCACCTCCTGACACAGTTGTAGTCAATCTGATTCCTGTGTACTCCATCTGGCAAAGTCCATGTGTATAACCACCATTTGTGTTGTGTTATTTTCAATGAATAAGTTGTTGGTCTTGTAAAATTCTATCATGCAATCCCCAGTGTTATTTCTGTCACCAAGGCCAAATTTTCCAACTCTTGGTGATTCTTTTCTTTTTCCAACTTTTACATTCCAGCCACAGTGATAATTAATACATCTTGATTGCATGCTAGGTCAATTTAGACTGTAGAAGTTGATAAAAATCTTCAATTTCCTCATCTTTGGCTTTCATGGTTGATGTGTAAATTTGAATAATTGTAGTATTAGCTGGTCTTTTTTGTAGGTGTATGGATATTATTCTATCATTGACAGTATTGTTCTTCAGAACAGATCTTGAAACATCCTTTGTGATGATAAATGCCATGTCATTCTTTTTCAAATTGTCACTCCCAGCATAGTAGGTCATATGGTTATCTGATTCAAAACAGCCAAAAACAATCCATTTCAGCTCACTAATGCCTACGATATAAATCTTTAAGCGTTCCATTTGGTTTTTGACAACTTCCAGTTTTCCTAGATTCATTCATCATGCATTCCATGTTCCAATTCTTAATGGATGTTTGCAGCTGTCTCTCTCCAATTTTAGTCATGCCATGTCAGCAAATGGAGGTCCCATTAGCTTTACTTTACTTCCATATCATTAAGGCTGGTTCTAATCTGATGAAGCAGCTCTTTTCCAGTCATATTTTGAGTTCTTTCTGACCTAAGGGGCTCATCTTCCTGCACTGTATTAGACAGTGTTTCCGGATTATTCATAAATTTGCCTGGAAATATATCAGACAGGGTTTCTCTACTATTCATAAGGTTTTCCCTGGACAATTCTTTGAGAAGTGGATGGCTTCTTCCTTCTTCCTAGTCTGTCTCAGTCTATAAGCTACACTGAAACCTGTGAACTGTGTGCAACCCTGCTGGCATTTGAAACAATGGTGGCAAAGCCTCAAGCCTCACAGCAATGTGCAAGCCACCACATCATGAAAAATTGACAGACAAGTTTGTCTCCCTTAGCATCTAGAACATATTATTTGTCTTATAAGGCCTCACCCAAATCTCAAGGCAATTCTTGAGACACTGCCAAACATTTGTAATTCAACAAGACTGACTCTGGCTCTTAAAGATGCAGTGCCATGTTGAATGATGAGAAATCTGGCAAATCTTCCTGGAAAACTTACATAGCAATCAGCCTTGGGTACCCTTAGCAGCTAGGACCATCATCTTAGCTAGGTTACATGCCTAAGAAGGAGGAGCAAAAAATGTTACAGCTAAAATAAGGGCCTTTTCTTCAATTTTCTTAATCTTACCTAGTGCCTAAGGCATTTGATTGATAACCAGAAGGCTGGTCATTCAAACCCACCAGCCAGTCCTCTGAAGGAAGACTGGACAATCTACTTCCATAGAGATACCACCTCAGAAAGCCAAGGAGGGGTCAGTATGAGTCAGAACCAACTCAACAACAGTGAGTTTTTTTTTTTTTTTTTTTTTTTTTTTAAGCCTAAACCAAAAGCAGATACATTATCTATAGCAATGGAAAATTATAAATTGTGAATAACCAATTCTGAGCTCTCATTGCCATGATAATGTTTGGAGGGGAAATATTGGAACTTGAAACCATTCTGAAAAGACACCTAGCCCAATCCAAAATTATGTGTTAGAACAGCTCTACAATTCAATATAAAAATTTTGATCTGGTTGTTTTTTCACTGTCCATGGTAAGAATAGACATTCAAATGCTACACTCTGTAGGTTTTCACTATCAGTACTAGTTCCAAGCCATTAAACATACATTTTTACTCATCATTTTTTCATGCCAACAGTTCCTGGATGTGCTAGAAAAAGTTTGCTCAAAATAATTCTCCCAGGAATAACAATGCTTCCCATATAATAGGTACCTTTTTATGGGTGATAACTCATATTGACAGTTTCTAAATGCTTGTAATTCTTTGAGCAATCTCTTTACTGACAAGCTTCTCCATCTCTACTCCTTAACACACCCATCACCAGCTTAAGACAAATGCTTTATTGTTTAACACTTATTATCTGTGTAATGTTTCTGATTTCTGAATGTATTTTTATTCATATCCAACTTACCTCCAAAATATTCAGAATCAACTTAAAATACAACAAACAAGCAAACCACCAAAGGGGGGAGGGAAGGAAAAACAAAAAATATTTCATTGTATTGTAAAATTAAATAAAGGCAAAATAACAATAAGTGGGAAACCATTTATAGAGAGTGAAGAAAGAAGTTTATTGAGATTATATTGTGGAATACTTTATTTGGACCCTATATTTCGATCTAAATCTCTTGGTAGTCAAATTCAACTGGGAAACACAAAGAATATATAGTTCAGTAGCATAGTGGCTAAGGCACTTGACTGCTAACCAGAAGGCTGGCGTTTCAAACCCACCAGCCACTCCTCAGAAGGAAGATGGGGCAATATCGATAGTGATACTGCCTCGGCAACCCAAGAAGGGGTTGCTATTAGGCAGGTCTGACTCGACGGCACATAACAACAACAAACAACATTGTCTGCAGAAAGAAGACATTTTTGTTATTATTGTCACTGATTGTTATTTTTCTTATTCTTTTTATTTTGCAGAGAGGTATAATAGTTCTTTTGATTTTTCCTACTTTTGTAGCTACTAGAACATTATTAATGGAGTCCTTGTGTGGCAAAAATGGTTAAGCACTTGAGTACTTGCTGAAAGTAAGTTTGGTGGTTCAAACTCACCTAGGAACCCTTTAGAAGACAGGTCTGGTGATCTGCTTCCAAAGGTCACAAACGTGAAATCTCTGTGGAGAAATTCTACTCTGTACATGTAGGGTCACCATGAGTTGGAATCAACTTCATTGCAACTAACAACAGAACCTTACTAGCAAAAGCTCTTTTTAAAATATAACACAGTCAAATGGCACATCTCAAAGTCATAGTTATCTATAATCAAAGACATATTTATAACTAGGATCACTCCTGCCTGCACACCATATGGCCAAGATAGACAGGTGCAATGACTCAGTTTGCCAGCTCTTCTGGGTTTCAGAATCAGTTAGTTGAAGTCTCAAGCACTGCATCCTTGCTGACAGAGTTCAAAACTTTTTTTTTTTTTTCTTAAAGAAAAGACCTAATGGTGTGATCTGTACAAATTGTGATAGCACCTCACAACATGTGAGTATAGAACACTCAGATACATGTAGTACATGACATGTTGAGGGGAAAAATCACTTTGTAATTCATTAATCTATGCTGTTGTTGTTAGGTTCCACCAAATAATTTCCTACTCATAGCAATCCTATGTACAACAGAAAGAATCACCCAGTTCCACACCATCTTCACAATCCTTGCTATACCTTGAGCCCATTGTTGCAGCTATTGTATCAATCTATCTTGTTTATGGCCTTCCCTTTGTTTGATGACCCTCCACTTTACCAAGCATGATATGCTGCCCCAGGGAATGGTCGCTTCTGACAACATGACCAAAGTGGGTAAGACGGAGTATGGTCATTCTTGCTTCCAACAAACATTCAGGCTATACTTTTTCCAGGATAGATTTGGTCACTCTTCTGGCAGTCCATGGTACTTTCAATATTCTTCACCAACAGCACAACCCAAACTTATCAACTCTTCTTCAGTCTTCCTTATTCATTGTCCAAATTTAACATGCATGGGAGGCAATGGAAAATATCATGGTGTGGGTTGTTGTTGTTGTTATTTGCCGTCAAGTCGGCCCTGACTCATAACGACCCCTCCTTGGGTTTCTGAGGCAGTATCACTACGGAAGTAGGATTGCCCAACCTTCCTTCCGAGGAGTGGCTGGTGGGTTTGAACTGCCAGCCTT
>NW_006921896.1:137111-137722 GCF_000298275.1 Orycteropus afer afer
GCTGATTTCTTGACTGCTGCTTCCATGAGTGTTGATTGTGGATCCAAGTAATTTGAAATCTTTGACAACTTCAAACTTTTCTCCATTTATCATGATTCTGCTTATTGGTCCAGTTGTGAGGATTTTTGTTTTCTTTATGTTGAGGTATAATCCATCCTGCAGACTGTAGTGTTTAATTTTCATCACTAAGTGCTTCAAGTCATCTTCACTTTCAGGAAGCAATGTTGTGTTATCTGCATATTGCAGGTTGGCAATGATTCTTCCTCTAATCCTGATGCCACATTCTTCTTCATACACTCCAGATCTTTCCCTAGCATGGCTGCTGTGCCATGCCCATTACTTTGGAAGAGTGCAACATTGGTCCACAGAGAGGGTTCAAGGCTTCTACTTTGTTGGAAAGTCATCTTACAGGTTGTAAATAGTGTAAAATAACAGCATCTCGTTTATTAATTTTGATGAGAGTGCCTGAAAGAAGCAAGTCTTTTCCCAAATAAACAGACTGTCCTTCGTGAAAATAATAATAATAATAATAATAATAATAATACAGATTGAATAAGTATGATGAGAAGATACAACACTGACACACCTTTCCTGGTTTTAAAACATGCAGT
>NW_006921896.1:138642-154621 GCF_000298275.1 Orycteropus afer afer
GCCCATAGAATCTTTCAATAATGCAACTCGAAGCTTGAATTTTTTCTTCCTTTCTGTAAGTTTGAGAAATGCTGAATAGGTTCTTCCCTTTTAATTTTCTAACTCTAAGTCTTTGCACATTTCATTATAATAACTGACTTTTTATTCTTGAGCTGCCCTTTGAAATCTTCTGTTCAGCTCTTTTATCTTGTCATTTCTTCCATTTGCTTTAAACACTCTCCATTCAAGAGCAAGTTTCAGAGTCTCTTCTGACATTCATTTTGGTCTTTTCTTCTTTTCCTGTCTTTCTAATGACCTTTTGTTTTCTTCATATATGAATTCTTGATGTCATCTCATAATTTGTCTCATTTTTCCTCATTGGGGTTCAATGATCAAATCTGTTCTTCTGATGGTGTCTAAGTTCTGGTGGAATATAATCAAGGTTATATTTTGGCTCTCATCAACTTGTTTTAATTATCTTCAGCTTCAACTTGAACTGGCATATGAGGAATTGATTGTTCCACAGTTAGCTGGGGCCTTATTTTGGCTGAAAATATTGAGTCTCTCCAATGCCTATTTCCATAGATGTAGACAACATGATTGCTATGTATTCCATCAGGTAATGTACATGTGTATAGTTGCCATTTATGTTGTTGAAAAAAGGTATATGCAGTGAATAAGGTATTGATCTTGCAAAATTCTATCATGGGATCTTCAGCATCATTTTTATCACCAAGGCTATATTTTTCATCTACTACTGACACTTTTTTTTTTTATTCCAATTTTCTCATTCCAATCACCAGTAATAATGAATACATCTCGATTGTATGTTTGGTCAGTTTCAGACTACAGAAGTTGGTACAAATCTTCAATTTCCTCATTTCTGGCTTTAGTGGTTGGTGCATAAAGTTGAATAATAGTAGTATTAACTGGTCTTCCTTGTAGATATATGGATATTATACTATCACTGACAGCATTGTACTTCAGGATAGATCCTGAAACATTCTTTGTGATGATGCATGCAAATCCATTTCTCTTCAATTTGCTATTCCCAGCATAGTAGATTATTTGATCAGTTGCTTCAAAATGGCCAAAACCAGTCCTTTTCAGCTCACTAATGCTTAATATATAGGTCTTTATGCATTCCATTTCATTTTTGACAACTTCCAATTTTCCCACATTCATACTGTATATGTGATTTTTAATGTATGTTTGCAACTGTTTCTTCTCATTTTGAGTTGTGCCTCATCAGCAAATGTAGGTCCTGAGAGCTTTACTTTATCCACATCATTAAGATCGACTCTACTTTGAGGAGGTGGCTCTTCCTCAGTCACATTTTGAGTGCTTTCCATCCTGAAGACCCCTCTTCCATCATTATATCACATAACATTTCAAAGCTATTCATAAACTTTCCCAATAATGTATCAGACAGTGTTTCACTGCTATTCATAAGATTTTCTGTGGCCAGTTCATGTAGAAGTGGATAGCCCCTTCCTTTTCCACAGTCTGTCTTAGTCTGGAAGCTCCACTGAAATGTGTCCATCGTGGGTGATCCTACTGGTATTTGAAATATCATGGCATAGCCCCTAGCCTCACAGCAACATGCAAGCCACCATAATATGACAAACTGATAGATAAGTGGTGATACCTACCTATGGGAAGAAGGAAACACTGGGAGATCTATATATAAGCAATAGATAAGAAATCATCAAACAAATAACAATGAGCTGAATGTTCAAGAAGTAGATGGAAGCATGAAGGTGAAACACAGCTTAAGCTTATAGGAGCATCATGTCATTACAACAGCATCAAGGAAATTTGAGAACAGGTATCATCAAGCCATGACACTCCCTATCTCAATTACAGAGATGTTTTTGGAAATTCTGATGAATTGTCAAGAGCAAAGACAGACTACAGACCAAAAATTAATTAATTAATTAAATAAAAACAGTTTTCTAAAGAGATTCACAATGAGCTGTGCTTAAAATGACTTACTATTGTGGTAGTTAAAGTGATGTGTAAACTTGACTGGGCCTCGTTGAGTGACTGGGCAGTTGGATGTAGTTATTCCCCATGGTGAGATTGGCAATAAACTTCATGGTGGAATCTAGTGGAGAAGCTGAGTAGCTGCTTTAGGGATGTGGGCTTCCTACAGTATATAAGCAGCAACTTTGAAGAATATCTCCATTTGATGGCATGCTTGAAACCTGCATGTAGCTGAGTCACTGTTCAACAGGCTGCAATGTTGCCCTGCTGATCTTGGGACATTTAATGGACTTGAATTAATGTCCTGCCATGTGGTTTGCTAGTATTGGAACTGTGTCTTTTCACTTGTCAAACTTGAGTTTGTTAACCTCAGCAGCTAGCAGAAACCTGTGTGAAGAAATGCCTCTAGCTTCAGTGGGCTGTGAGCAAAAGACAGAGCTGAAGCCCAAGGTGGAGGGCCTTTCACCCAACCCCTAGACCCTGGCACCTGAAACTCAGACTTCTAACCTCCAAATTATAAGAGAATAAACTCCTGTTTGTTAAAGCCATCCCATTTGTGTGTTTTCTGTTAGAGTGCCACTAGGTAACCAAAGCAGAATATGGTGCCAGGAGTAGGGTATATGGAAGTCAAATTATTGATGGAATCTTAGCTCAGATGCATTTCATAGTAGGTCCAGTGGATGCCCAAACCCATCCTATAGTTATTTCCCCAGTTCCAGAATTGGAATAGATATACTCAGCAAATTGGCAGAATTCCTACACTGGGTCCCTGATATGTGGAGTAAGGGTTATTATGGTAGGAAAAGCCAAGTGGAAGCCATTAGAACTGCCTCTATCTAGAAAAACAGTAAACCAAAAGCAATACCACATCCTTGGTGGGGTTTCAGAGATTACTGCTGCCATCAAGGGCTTGAAGGATTTAGGGGTGGTGATTCCCACGCCTTCTCATTTAACTCAAATATTTGGCCTGTGGAAAAAAAACAGATTGATGGTGGAGAATGCCAGCAGATTATCATAAACTTAATCAGGTAGTGACTCCAATTGTAGCTGCTGTCCTAATGTGGTTTCATTGCTTGAACAAATTAGTACATCTCCTGGTACTTGGTATACAACTATTGATTTGGCCAATGCCTTTTACTCAATACCAATTTCAAAGGACCATCAGAAGCAGTTTGCCTTCAGCTGGCAGGCCAACAATATGATTTCACAGTGCTTCCTCAGAGGTATATCAACTCCCCAGCACCATTTCATAATTTAGTCCTTAGGGATCTTGATCACCTCCTTTACACAAGACATCACAGTGGTCCATTATATTGATGTCATGCTTATTGGACCTAGTAAGGAAGAAGTACCAATGGCTCTACACTTATTTGTGAGACATCTGCATGCTAGATGGTTGGAAATTAATCTGACAAAAATTCAGGCAACTTCAACCTCAGTGAAATTTCTAGGGGTCCAATGGTGTGGAGCATGTTGAGATATTCTTACTAAAGTGAAGGATAAGTTACTGTATCTGGCTTCCCCCACAACTGAAAAAGAGTTACAATGTCTGGTGGGCCACTTTGGATTTTGGAGACAACATAACACTCATTTGGGTGTGTTGCTTCAGCCTATTTATCAAGTTGCTCGGAAAGCTGCTAGTTCAAAATGGGGCCCAGAACAACAGAAGGCTCTGCAACAGTTTCAGGCTGCCATGCCAGGTGCTCTGCCATTTGGGCCATATGATCCAGGCGATCCAATGGTGCTTAAAGTGTCTGTGGCAGATAGACATACTGTTTGGAGTCTTTGCAGGCCCCTATTGGTGAATTGCAGTGCAGAACCTTAGGATTTTGGAGCAAAGACTTGACATCCTACTGTCTTTTTGAAAAAGAGCTTTTGGCTTGTTACTGGGCCTTAATAGAGACTGAATGCTTAATGATGGGCCATCAAGTCACCATGAGGCCTGAGCTGCCCATCATGAACTGGGTGTTGTCTGACCCATAGAGTCATAAAGTTGGATGTGCACAGCAGCACTCCATCATTAAATGGAAGTGGTATATAATATAATATAGGAGCTCTGGTAGCATAGTGCCTAAGGAATTTGACTGCTAACCAGAAGGCTGGTGGTTAAAACCTATCAGCCACTCCTTGGAGGGAAGACTGGGTGATCTACTTCCATAGTGATACTGCCTGAGAAATCCAAGGAGGGCTCTCTATGAGTCAGATCCTACTCAACGGGCAGTGAGTTTGGTTTAGTATATAAGAGATCGGGCTCAGGCAGGACCTGAAGGCATGAGTAAGTTGCATGAAGAAGTGGCCCAAATGCTTACTCTCTCTACTCCAGCCACATCATCTTCCCTCTCCCAGTCTGCACCTATGGTCTCATGGGGAGTTCCTTCTGATCAGTTGACTGAGAAAGAGAAAACTTGTGCCTGGTTTACAGATGGCTCTGCATGATATGCAGGCACCACTTGAAAATGGACAGCAGCAGCACTGCAGCCCCTTTCTGGAACTCCCCTGAAGGAGAGTGGTGAAGGGAAATCCTTCCAATGGGCAGAACTCCAAGCTGTGCATCTGGCTGTTCACTTTGCATGGAACAAGAAATGGGCAGATATACAGTTGTTTATGGATTCATGGGCTATATCCAAAGGCTTGGCTGGATGGTATGGGGCTTGGAAGGATAATGATTGTAAAACTGGTGACAAGGAGGTACGAGGAAGACGTTTGTGGATAGACCTCTCTGAATGGGCCAAAGGAGTAAAGATATTTGTTCTTCATGTGAATACTCACCAAAAGATGACCTCAGCAGAGGAGGACATTAACAATCAACTGGAAAAGATGACACATTCTATGGAAACAAGTTCCCAGCTACTCCTGTCATTGCCCAATGGGCTTATGAACAATGTAGCCATGGTTGTAGGGATATAGAACCATTCTTCAGGGTGATCAGCCAGCAACCTGGTAGCAAGTTGATTACATTGGACCACTTCCATCATGGAAAGGACAACATTTTGTTCTCACCGGAATAGATACTTATTCTGGATATGGATTTGCCTTCCCTGCATGCCATGCTTCTGCCAAAACTACCATTCATAGACTCACAGAATGCCTTATCCACCATCATGATATCCCACACAGCATTGCTTTGGATCAAGGGACACGCTTCACAGCAAATGAAGTGCAGCAATGAGCCTATACTCATGGAATTCACTGTTTTTACCATGTTTCCAATTATCCTGAAGCAGCTGGCTTGATAGAAGGATGGAATGACCTGCTAAAAACACAATTATGGCATCAACTAGAAGGCAATACCTTGAAGGGTTACGGTGATGTCCTACAGAAGGCTATATATGCTCTAAACTAGCCTCTAATATATGGTTCTGTATCTCCATTAGCCAGGATTCATGGGTCTGGGAAGCAAAGTGTAGAAACAGGAGTGGTACCATTCACTATTTCCCCTAGTGACCCACTCAAAAAATGTTTGCTTCCTGTCCCTGCTACCCTATGCTCTGCATGTCTGGGGGTTTTAATCCCAAAGAGAGGAACACTCCCACCTGGAAACACAATACTGATTGCATTGAACTGGAAGGTAAGAATGCCACCTTGCCATTTTAGCTTCCTCATGCCTCTGGATCAACAGACAAAAAAAAAGGAGGTACTGTACTGTCTGGTGTGATAGACACTGATTAGCAAGGGGAAAATGGATTGCTATAATATAATGGAGGTAAACAAGAATATGTCTGGAGTATAGGAGATTTTTTAGGATGTCTCTTAGTGCTACCATGCTCTGTGTTTAAAGTCAATGGAAAATTACAGCAACTCAATTCTTATATGAATACTAATGACCCAGAACCTTCAAGAATGAATGTTTGGGTCACCCTACGAGGCAAAGAACCATGACCAGTGGAGGTGCTTGCTGAGGGCAAGGAAAATATGGAATGGGTGGTGGAAGAAGGTAGTTCTGAATATCAGCTACATGACCAGTTGCAGAAATGGGGCCTGTGATTATTATATTTCTTCATTGTATGTGTCCATCAAATAGTTTTGTTTTCTTCAGTTATAAACTATAAAATGTAAATGGGGTTAATGTGTTTTTGTTGTGTGCATGTCAGTGTATCATGTTAGGTGCAAATATGAATTTATAATTGTCCTTATTTAGAGATTATATATGGTTAAGGAGATGTGTACAGCTGTCAAGTTGACAAGGGGTGGACTTTGATAGTTGGGGTTGTGTGTCAACTTGGCTGGACCATGACTCTGAGTGGTTTGAGCAGTTGTGATGTGGTTACTCCCATGATGAGTTGTTGTTGTTGTTATGTGCCATTAAAATGGATTGGCTGTGCAAAGAATATACATCTTATCCCATGATGAGATAAGATGTATATTCTTTGCACAGCCAATCCATTTTAAAGGTGGTTTTCCTAGGGGTTTGGCCTGCTTCCAATATACGTATGGACATTCTAGGAAAGAGAGAACCTCTGAGTCTTGTTTTTCTTCCTACAACTGTCTGTAAGTGAACAATCCACCCTGCTGCATGGTGATCTTGGATTTATCATCCACTGAAGTCAACAGCTGGTATACTGCCTGCCAACCTCGAGCTCGTCATCCCCTGAAACTGTGTGAATTGGGAAAAGGTTCCAGTTTGACTTTTCATCCATGAACTTTGGACTTGTCAGCTTCTATAAGTGTGTGAGCCATTTTAGTATAATTTTTTTTTTTTCTTTCTCTCTATAAGCTTTACTGGTTTTGTTTGTCTAGCGAACCCAGCCTAACATACTTATTGATCTTTGGTTTGCCAGCCTCAGCAGTCAGAAGCTGCTTGAGTAAAGAGACACCTCCAGGTCCAGTGAGCTGGGAGCAAGAGGCAGAGCTGAAGCCCAAGGTCAAGGGGCATTCACTCAGCCCCAAGAGCTTGGCATTTTGAACTCACACTTCTAGCCTCCTAAACTGTAAGACAATAGATCCCTGTTTGTTAAAGCCACCCTTTTGTTGTATTTTCTGTAAAAGCAGCATGAAGTAACCAAGAAAACCATGTCAAAAATATTCCCTAAATGTTAGGATTTACTCTGAGATAATAGGGAAGAAAAAAAAAAAAAAAAGCAAAGCTCTTACTGTGTTCTTGATACTTTTGGAAAACTTAAAATTCTAAAGAAAGATTGGTGTTACTATTGAGAATTTTGTTCAGAACCAAATAATGTCATCCATCTTTTAGTCCAAAGTGAAAAAATGTTATTTCATTGTGTATTTGGGCCCCATAATCTTTAAGATGTAGTGCACATTTTCATTCACGATTTTTCCTGAGAAATATCACAGCCTCCTAATATATGAGTTCTAAAAGTCAAACTGATTTGCATTGTGCATTTTGAAAATCCTCTAAGCCCACAGTTAAAAAAGTTTAGGTTCTTTGGTGGAAGTTTGACTGAATTCATATTGCCTGTAGCTACCTAGTTAAGCTTTTTGTTTGGTGGATCCTTCCATTCTCTTAAGTACAGACAGAAGTTGTGGGTGGAATTGCTATAGTGAGACTCCTTAGTTACCACAAAGAGCTACTAGTGAAAAAGTCTAGATTTTCACAAGCTGCAAAAAATTAGTCATTGGAAACTCTATGGTGCACAATTCTACTCTGACCCACATAAGATCATAATGAGTTGGAATTGACCGTATGGTAATTTTGTTTGTTTTCAAATTGGTGAGTGGTGGAGATCTAACTCACTGTTACCTCATTATGGTAATTTCCAGAGAAGGAATTACCTCATTATGGTAATTTCCAGAGAAGGAATAACTGCTTTCATCCAGAAACTAAACCAAGAGTTATTTCCTACAACCAAAATAAATAAATAAATAAGTGTGATAGTCACCGAAATAAATTTTAATGATTATCAAAGTTGATGGTTTTACTTTTAATACTAAATATTTGCCTACCAGTTACAAGTAAGTTATTTCTCTGTACAGGAATACAACTAAAATGTGTTAGTGGTCTTCCTTTGTAGTACACAGAAAGAAGCATTATACAACATGATTGATTTCATTTATGTAAGTAAACACTTTAATAATAAAAGATCCCAGCTCAATACTCTCCAATTTTCTTTTTATGCTTTTACAGTCTAGTATGTGAAATATAATCATTCAACTCTACTGAATTTTATAGAAAGTTGAACATTTACAGTACGATAAAAGAACAATGTAACTTTTCTAGTTAACAATGCATTCATCAAAAATATATGTGTTTGACAGCTCTTTAGAAACAAACTAAGGTTTCTGTGTTAGGCTAGGTTCTTTATAGAAACAAAATTAGTAAAACTTACATATATATATATATATATATATATAGAGAGAGAGAGAGAGAGAGAGAGAGAGAGAGAGATTTATTGTACGAAAATGGCTCACACACTTATAGAAGCTGGCAAGTCCCAAGTGTCAGATCAAACGTCAAGCTGGGGGATTTTCCTGACTCACAGAGCTGCAGGGACTGATGAACTCAAGGTTGGCAGGCAGTATACCAGCTGTTGACTCCAACGAATGATGAATCCAAGATCGCCAGGCTGAAGTGTTGCTCATGGACAATTGGAGACAACACAACAGGTTCCAGAGCAACAGAAGAGTGTCTCTTTTTCTCAGGATGTCTATAAATATATTAGAAGCAGGTCACACCCCTAGGGAACTCCCTTTCAATGGGCTGGCTTCTCAAAATATATATATCTGATCTCAACATGGGAATGACCCACATCACAACTACTTAAACCACTCAGAATTGTGATCTACCCAAGTTGACACAGAACTCCAACTATCACAGTCTAGCCTTCTTCAATTTGGCACTTGTACACATCCTTAACCATATATAATCTCTAAATAAGGACAATTATAAAGTCATATTTGTGCTTAACATGATACACTAACATATGTACAACTGAAACACATTAACCTGGTTTACATTTCATAGTTTATAACAAAAGGAAACAAAAATATTTGATGCACATATACAACGAAGAAATATAACAATCACAGTCCTCATATTTGCAACTGGTCACGTGGTCGTAGCTGATATTCAGAACTACCTTCTTCCACCACCCATTCCGCATTTCTCTTGTCCTCGGCAAACACCTCAGCTGGTCGTGGTTCTTTCCCTGGTGGGGTGATCCAAATCCTCATTCCTGAAGGGTCTGGGCCATTAGTAGTTATATCAGAATTGGGTTGCCATAGTTTTCCATTGACTTTAATCACAGGGCACAGTAGTACTAAGGGACCTCCTAAAGGAGGATAAATAGGCCACAGCAACACACCCAAATTAGTGATATGATGTCTCCAAAATCCAAAGAGGCCCGCCAGACATTGTGCCTCCTTTTCAGTTGTGGGGGAAGCCAAATACAATAACTTATCCTTCGCTTAATAGGAATATCTTGACATGTCCCACACCACTGGACCCGTAGAAATTTCACTGAGGTGGAAGGTGCCTGAATTTTTCTTGAGTTAATTTCCCACCCTCCAGCATACAGATGTCTCACCAATAAGTCTAGAGCCATTAATACTTCTTCCTTACTAGGTCAAATCAGCATAATATCATCAATATGATGGACCAGTGTGATGTCTTGTGGAAGGGAAAGGTGATTAAGATCCCTATGGACTAAATTATGACATAGTGCTGAGGAGTTGACGTACCCCTGAAGAAGCACTGCAAAAGTATAAGAGGTCTCCTAAAGACCTTCCTAGGAGCTCTAGTAGTATAGTGCCTAAGTCACTTGACTGCTAACCAGAAGGCTGGTGGTTCAAACCCACCAGCCACTTTTTGGAAAGAAGTTTGGACAATCTACTTCCTTAGTGATACTGCCTCAGAAACCCAAGGAGGTGTTACTATGAATCAGGTTTGACTTGATGGCACATAACAACAACCCCAAAGACCTTCCTAAGGAATCTCTTGTATTCCAGACATGTTCTTCAATCTAATTTCCCCTTGGTAATCAGGATCTGTTACAGCAGATTGTACAGTAATGTCCTTTTTCGTCTGTTGATCCAGAGGCATGAAGAAGCCAAAGTTTCCATATGGCATTCTTAGCATCCAGTTCAAGGCAATCAGTATTGTGTCTCCAGGTGGGAGTATTCTTCTCTTTGAGATTAAAACTTCCAGACATGCAGAGCATAGGGTAGCAGGGACAGGAAGCAAACATTTCTTGAGTGAGTCACTAGAGGTAATAGTGAATGGTACCACTCCTGTTTCTACACTTTGCTTCCTGGTCCCATGAATCCTGGCTATCAGAGAAATAGTGCCATATATTGGAGGCTGGTTTAGAGCATACACTGCCTCCTGGAGAACATTGCCCTAACCCTTCAAAGTATTGCCAACTAGTTGGAGCCATAATTGTGTTTTAGCAGGTCATTCCATCCTTCTATCAAGCCAGCTGCTTCAGGATTATTGGGAACATGGTAAGACCAGTGAATTCCATGAGCATAGACTCATTGCTGCACTTCATTTGCTGTGATGTGAATCCCTTGATCCAAAGCAATGTGTGTGGGATACCTTGACAGTGTATAAGGCATTCTGTAAGTCCATGGTTGGTAGTTTTGGTGAAACCATTGTGTGCAGTGGGGTGAATCCATATCAGCATAAGTATCTATTCCAGTAAGATGAAAGTGCTGTCCTTTCCATGATGTAAGTGGTCCAATGTAATCAACTTGACATCAGGTAGCAACCTGATCACCCTGAGGAATGGATCCATATTGCAGACTCAGTGTTGGTCTCTGCTGCTGGCAGACTGGCGACTCAGCAGTGGTGCTAGGAAAATCAGACTGGGTAAGTGGAAGTCCATGCAGCTGAGCCCACGCATAACTTCCATCCCTGCCACCATGGCCACTTTGTTCATGAGCCCATTGAACAATAACAGGAATAGCTGGGAAAAAAAGATGACTTATTTCTACTGAACATGTCATCCTATCTACTTGATTGTTAAAATCCTCCTCTGCTGAGGTCACGTTTTGGTGGGCGTTCACATGAGGAGCAAATATCTTTACTTCTTTGGCCCATTTAGAGAGATTTATCCATATACCTTTTCCCCATACCTTCTTGTCACCAATTTTACAATCATGCTCATTCCAAGTCTCAAGACTTCTGGCTAAGCCATTGGCTATACCCCATAATCTGTATACAATTGTACATTGGGCCACTTCTTGTTCCATGCAAAGTGAACAGCCAGATGCACGGCTCGAAGTACTGCCCATTGGAAGGATTTCCCTTCACTACTGTCCTTCAATGAAGTCCCAGAAAGGGGCTGCAGTGCCATTGCTGTCCACTTTTGAGTGGTGACTGCATATTGTGCAGAACCATCTGTAAACTAGGCAGGCGTTTTCTCTTCCTCAGTCAACTTATCATAAGGAACTCCCCATGAGGTCATAGGTGCAGACTGGGAGAGGGAAGGTAATGTGACTGGAGTGGAGACCATAGGCATTTGGGCCACTTCCTCATGCAACATACTTGTGCCTTCAGGTCGTGCTCAAGCTGGATCTCTTATATATACCACTTCCATTTAATGATGGCTGCTGCTGTGTACGTCCAACTTTATGACTCTGTGGGTCAGACAACACGCAGTTCATGATGGGCTGCTCAGGCCTCATGGTGAATTGGTGGCCCATGGTTAGGTGTTCAGTCTCTACTAAAGCCTAGTAATAAGCCAAAGCTGTTTTACAAAAGGAGAGTAGTTATCTGCAGAAGATAGCAGGGCTTTGCTCCAAAATCTCAAGGGCCTGCATTGCTATTCACCAATGGGGACCTGCCAAAGACTCCAAATAGCATCTCTTTCTGCCACAGACACTTCAAGCACCATTGGATCAGCTGGATGCTATGGCCCAAGTGATAAAGCGGCTTGCATGGCAACCTGAAACTGTTACAGAACTTTCTGTTGTTCTGGGCCCCACTCAAAACTACCAGCTTTCTGAGCAACTTGATAAATAGGCTGAAGCAACACACCCAAATGAGTGATATGTTGTCTCCAAAATCCAAAGAGTCCCACCAGACATTGTGCCTCCTTTTCAGTTGTAGGAGAAGCCAGATACAGTAACTTATTCTTCACTTTAGTAAGAATATCTTGACATGCCCTACACCACTGGACCCCTAGAAATTTCACTGAGGTGGAAGGTGCCTGAATTTTTGTCGGGCTAATTTCCCACCCTCTAGTATGCAGATGTCTCACCAATAAATCTAGAGCCATTGATACTTCTTCCTTACTAGGTCCAATCAGCATAATGTCATCAATATAATGGACCAGTGTCATGTCTGGTGGAAAGGAAAGGTGATCAAGATCCCTATGGACTAAATTATGACATAGTGCTTAGGAGTTGATATACCCCAGTGAAAGCACTGCAAAAGTGTATTTTTGGTCTTGCCAGCTGAAGGCAAACTGCTTCTGATGGTCCTTTGAAATTGGTATTGAGAAAAAGGCATTGGCCAGATCAATAGTTGCATACCAAGTACCAGGAGATGTACTAATTTGCTCAAGCAATGAAACCACATCAGGAATAGCAGCTGCAATTAGAGTAACCACCTCATTAAGTTTACAATATTCTACTGTCATTCTCCAAGATCCATTTCTTTTTCCACAGGCTAGACAGGTGAATTAAATTTGGAAGTGGTGGGAATCACCACCCCTGCATCCTTCAAGTCCTTGATGGTGGCAGTAATCTCTTAATCACTCCAGGGATGTGGTATTGCTTTAGGTTTACTATTTTTCTAGGTAGAAGCAGTTCTAATGGCTTTCACTTGGCTTTTCTTACACCACATGTCAGCGACCCAATGTGGGAATTCTGCCAATTGCTGAGTATATGTATTCCAATTATGTATTCTGGAACTGGGGAAATTTTCCACAGAATGGGTTCGGGGACCCACTGGACCCACTGTGAGATTCATCTGAGCTAAAACTCCATCAATAACTTGATGCTATATGTCCAACTGTGGTAGGCCACAATGATGCTTAGGTCTCCTGGAATTAGTGTCAATTCAGAGCCAGTGCCCAGTAATACCTTAAAAGTCTGTCTGATTATTTCCTTTTCCCCAGTGAACAGTCACTATTGTAAAAGTCTTCAGATCTCTTTTGGGATGGCTGGGAGAAAGACTGACATTATAAATTTTTGGCAATGTAGTGGGGTCCTTCCTTAAGGGGACCTGACATCCCCTTCATTCAAAGGTTTGTGGGTCTGTAAACTCACTCAACTCTGGGAATTAATTGAGAGGTCATGACTCTGTATTCTGGTGATTCAATCTAAATTGTTGTTCATGTGACGTAGAATTCTTCTGTCTATATAGATCAAGTAAATATTTAGTAGGTTTGCCATGTATTTCATTCTTAGGAACGTCATGCCTAAGTAGCCAATGCCATAATTCCACACAAGTCAGAGTATTCTGATTATCATTCTGACCCTTCTGTCCATTATGGTAACCATACCCACCGTGTCTTTGTCGATTAACTGCTGCCATTTGGCCCCTACTACCACAGAGTCCAATATGCTCTTTGTAGTTAAGTGGCTTAGTTCGATTAGGGCAGTTCCCATTGTCAAATCTGGCTTACATAAAATAGCAATCACAGCAGTCTTCAAGGATGCTAGGGCTCCCTTCACAAATTTGTTCCTCACTGTACTGGTGAAAGGTGTGTCCTCTAGGCTCTCCATTTCTGGGTCTAAGGATCTAGACTGATAAATCCATTCCAATATGCCAATTTTCCGTAACCTTCTGGATGCCTTCCTCTACATTATACCAAGGCAGGTATGGTACTTCAACTTGACTTAAGGTAGACCACCACATAATCCATGCTTTAATAAGCTAACCAAATAAACAATTAGATCCTTTCCTAACCTCTTGAGCTGAAACACTGAATGAAGAATCCATACTTAGTGGGCCTAAATCAATAAACTCAGACTGATCAAATGTTACATTCCTTACACCATTATCCCACACCCTCAGTAGTCATTTCCATACATATTCTCCAGGTTTCTGACTGTATGTGTTAGCAAAATCAAGTAGGTGCTTTTGGGTGTAGCGTACCAACTCCTCAGTCACACTTTGCATTTCACCTTTTGGGGCTCACTTGAACTTAAGTTTAGTTATAGCTCTAGCAGCAACAATGAGTGGTTGGGGAAGTTCCTGAGAATATTCAGGAATGTCTTCCATGGCACCTACATCAGGCAATGACCAGTAGGAACAGTTGTGTTAATCCCATCAAATGGAGATGGAAGGGATAATGGTTTTATAGTAATCTCTTCAGATGGGAAGGATTCAACAGAATTTACAGGCTCCATATCATCTTGCTGACTGTGTGGCCATATGTCCACAGTCCAGTTCAGGATCTCAGTTTTTCCCAATCAATGACCTCACTTTAACTTCAGACACCATTTTGGGTTGGCAATTCAATTGGTGTTGTAATTCAGCTATACTTACTTGAGTTTGGTTTTCGACAATGTCAGCTCTGTTACTAGAAGAATAAGAATAAGGCTTTCTTTCAGGGCACAACTGTAAACATTGAGGTCTTTTATGTGGCACTTGAGCTGTGACTCAGCGGCCCTGAACTCATCTCTCTCTTTCACCACTTTGTCTAACATAAAGTGAACCAACCTACCGGCTTCCTTGTGCTCCTCATGCTGACAAATTGCAGAAAAGTATCAAATACACAATCATCCAGAGCCTCACTTCCCAAAAATACTGGATCTATTGATGGTGCTATTTTGCATATTAATGTTGCCATGTCATGCCAGGGATTAGTAGGGCCCTCTTTACTAATGGAGACAGAGTCACCAGTGCTTTTATGATTAATCAAACTAGAGAATCAAAACAGAATCAACAAGAACCAATTTAAGAAGCCCATCCTTATGATTTTGTTCTCTAGAACCACTCTTGGTACCAAATGTGTTAGGCTGGGTTCTCTAGAGAAGCAAAACCAGTAAAGCTTAGAAAGAGAGAGAGAGAGAGAGAGTTCTCTAGAACCACTCTTGGTACCAAATGTGTTAGGCTGGGTTCTCTAGAGAAGCAAAACCAGTAAAGCTTAGAAAGAGAGAGAGAGAGAGAGATTTATCTTAGGAACATGACTCACACACTTATAGAACCTGGCAAGTACCAAGGTCTTGGATCATACATCAAGGGGGAGGCTTTTCCCAACTCACACAGCTCTAGGGGCTGATGAGCTCAAGGTTGGCAGGCAGTATTGTCAATATCAGCTCTGTTACTAGAATAAATAAGGCTTTCTTTCAGGGCACAACTGGAAACATTGAGGTCTTTTATGTGTCACTTGAGCTGTGACTCAGCAGCCCTGATTCCAACGAATGACGAATGGAATCATTGTTAATTCAACGAATGACGAAGATCACCAGGCTGAATGGTGGATTGTTCACTCATGGACAGTTGTAGGCACCACAACAGGATCCAGATCCACAAAAGAGTGTCCCTTTTTCCCAGGATGTCCATAAATATATTGGAAGCAGGCCACACCCCTAGGGAAACTCCCTTTCCATGTATTACACATACTGCTGTCTAGTCAAACTCAACTCATAGCGACCCCTCCTTGGGTTTCTGAGGTAGTATCACTACAGAAGAAGATTGCCCAACCCAAGGATTGGTTGATGGGTTTGAACCACCAGCCTTCCAGTTAGCAGTCAAATGCCTTAGGCACTATGCTACCAGACCGCTCAAAACATGTACATTCGATCTCATCGTGGGAAAATCCTGCATCACTACTGCTTAAACCACTCAGAATTGTGGTCCACGTAGTTGACAGACAACTGTAACAATTTCTTTGGAGATTTTAAAAGGGATTGGTGCTTTTGACTAGTTTTGGATTAAAGGATATTATGTTACTAACTGCATTTGATGAAGTTAGTAAAGAAGTTTCCTTTATCTAAGGAAGCTTAAAATCATGTATCAGCTTTGTTTGCGTTAACGTTCAGATCTTACCAAGAAATTCAGTGATTATAAACCAAAAAAAAAACAAACCCACTGCTGTCAATTTCCACTCTCCACTCATAGTGATCCTCTAAAACAGAATAGAAGCCTGATGTGGTCCCTTTT
>NW_006921896.1:154721-156858 GCF_000298275.1 Orycteropus afer afer
TTAAATTGTGATCTGGGTGAAAGTTTACAGAATAAATTGATTTTTCCATTCAACAATTCATACACATTCTGTTTCATGCCACTTATTACAAGCTCCAAAATGTAATAGCACTCTTCACACTTCCAGCCTGTGACTAACATTTCCCTCTGTCCTTTCCTACCCATTCCTGCCTGCTGGGTTTTACCCTTGGGCAAATGCTGCCCTTTAGATCGCTGGTATTTGATTGTTCTAAGAAGTGTATACTTTCCTGATGTCATTGTTCACTTTGCCCAAAACCAAATCCACTGCCATGAAGTCCTTCCCCACTCATAACAACCCTTATTGGGTTTCCAAGGCAGTAAATCTTGATGGAAGTAGATTGCTCTACCTTCCTTTCAAGAAGCAGCTGGTGGGTTTACACCACCAATCTTCTGGTTAGCAGTCAAATGCCTTAGGCACTATACCACCAGAGCTCCTTGTTTGGTTGAAAGTTGTACCACTGCAGTGAGTTCAGTTCCAGGTCTGATGGGTGACTATGGGCCATAGTTTTGGAGGTTCAACCAGTCTCTATCAGATCAGAAAGCTTACTCTTTTTTGTTATTTTGAGATTTGTTCCACATTTTTATCCCATTCTATCCAGAATCTCCTGTTGTTATCCCTTTGAGAATGACTGGCAGTCATAGTAGGGCACCATCTAGTCCTTCTGGTCTCAGGGTCATGGAGGCTGAGATTCACAAGGTCCACTAGTCTCTTGGACTAATTGTTTCCATGTGTCTTTGATTTTCTTCACTCTTCTTTGATTTGTTTCACTCAGACAAAGACAGACTAATAGTTGCTGTTTAAATGTCTGCTTGCAAACTTTTGGGACCTCAGTTACTATTCATCAGAGTAGGATGTAGAAAAATGTCTTTGTGGAGTATATGATGCCAATTGAGCTCGATGTTCCCTGCAATATGGTCCTGAGCATGTACGCCCAGCCACCCACCCCATAAAGGTGTTTGGTTATGGATAAAAAGTTTCCATAAGTTTGCCTCCTATTAGCTTTACTGTATACATGGACATTTTTTACAGCTCATACATATGCCTAAGTAGAAGTATTGTCTGCCAGACCTACATATGGTCATGGGTATAGTCTTATTTACCTACATATACCTGATCATCTTGCCTGTGTATGTATTCACTCATTGATAATGCAGGATAGCTTATGTAATACTGTTTACCTTTGTTGTCTGTAACTCTTTCCCAACTCTCCATGTCTTCCAAGCCTCTAAATCTTTACAGAAGCAGACTACCATATCTTATCCCATTGAGACTGGTGGTTTCAACCACTGACCTTTTGGTTTGCGGATGAATTCTTCAACAACTGTGGCACCAGGGCTCCTATTCAATGATTATACATAGACCATATAAAGGAGCAATTAATAATAGCACCAAAAATATATTGAGTGCTTCAAATAATTATATAAGTTGTACTTGGATTTTAGAAAAGAAAAATCTTAGTTCCTTTTCAGTCCATTCTATAGTGGTATAATTAAGTGACCAGCAGAAATTGTGGGTAATACTCTATTACTGTAACAAGAAAGAGTTACTTCAGTGGCTGTTGTGAAAGATCTCTGTGGTCAAAAATAGCTAAATTTGTTTTCCCCTTCTGATAATAACCAAGTACTTAACTTCTTTAATGAATTCCTTTTGTTGAATCTTTGGAGTGAAGAATGGAAAGCAGGAAATTGCAAGATGAAGAGAAAGGCTCTCATTGTCTGAACAGCTGACTGCTGAGCTGAATCAATGCCAGTGGGGCTCAAGCAAGAACTGAAAGGACAACAGACTCCTTTTGTACATTCAGCAGGGCTGTTAGATTCAGAACCAGATACCAGCAGCATGCAGGAGGAGAGGAACCAAGCATGGATGTCCATGAGGATTTGAAAGCCTTGCTGTTTTGCACACAGGCAAAAGACATGCATTGGAACACCAGGGAGGCTCCATTTATGTTTTCCTTTCTTTCTTGGGAAGAAGGAATCAATTAAACTTGAAGCTCTTGACCTTCACCCTCAAGGAAACAAACAAGCTAGATTGGTATTTACTCCCTCTGTGATAGCAAGCCATGCTGCTTTGAAAGGAATTGCTCTTGGAATGAAAGACTGAGGTTTCCATGAGTATG
>NW_006921896.1:157838-161290 GCF_000298275.1 Orycteropus afer afer
GAGGTGGTATCACTACAGAAGTAGGATTGCCCAACCTTCCTTCTGAGGAGTGCCTGGTGGGTTTGAACTGCCAGCCTTCTGGTTAGCAGTAAAATGTTTTAGGCACTATGCTACCAGAGTTCCTATATATATATATGTATTTTTTTCATGAAAGTGATATGGTTGATTCAACTAATGTTTACAGTTTTTTTTCTTTTTTCCTAAAATTAACATGAAGCAGGCCTGACTGAGCTTATTTCCTTTTCTGTGGAGAGGCTTCTACCAGAATCCTGGTGTCTAATTCCAACAAACTTGAACATAAAGGGTAAGTTCTGATGCCATCTTTCTCAGACCCCAACATATCAAGCTGGCCTAACCAGGCCAGTTTTCTATCAATGATAACCATTTTCTTAGCTGCATTTGGTTTATTATTGTGAATCAGATGCCCTCCACTAGATAGAACCCAATTCTAATGTGTGAGCAATTAGAATTAACCTCATTCACTTTATATTATATTATAAAGGAGTCCATCAGCAGGCTTAGTGAAAAGCACCACATAGATGATTAAAAAAAATCTATTATTTATGTATTTAGTAAATAGAGTATTTAAGCTATACCAGACACTAAACTTGGGGCTTAAAACTCAGTTTGAATTGTGACTAGCAGGAAAGACCTGCATCAAATAAAAAGATAGAATGAAGTTTGATGTGCATCATGTCTATTAAACTTTTGCCAGTTGAAATGAAATAAAACACCAGAAACAAGATACACAGGCTGGTACAATATATCAGGCTTTTGAGAGCATTATTGGAAGTACTAATTATGAGGACAATGGAATCAGATGGCTCTTGCTGAGTGTAATTGATGCACTGAAGAAAGACCCTGAAAGGCTGAGGGTAATAAATTACCAATCCAAAGCAAACTGTGGAAGTCAGAGATCCTCTTTGGCAGCTTGTAAAGTAGCTTTTATCTTTTACATCCTTCTTCTTGTTGTTGTTGTTATGTGCCATTGAGTAGACCCCGACTCATAGCGACCCCCCTTCGGTTTCCGAGGCAGTATCACTACGGAAGTAGGATTGCCCAACCTTCCTTCCGAAGAGTTTACATCCTTAGGAAAGAAAATGCAAAAGATCTGATCCTGTAGCAGAATGCAAAGGAAAGTTGAGGTCTCAACTATAGCAAGTGAAGGCTCTGGTTGGACAGGAGTGAGATTCTGTGATGTAGGACAGGCTCATGAACATAAAAAAAATCTTCTAGCCCCAGTTCATTTTGAACTCTCTGGGTCTGCAGAAAAGGTCCCACATCTCCCTGTTAGAAAGTATAATTTGTCCATTATTTGAAGAAAGTGCAGTAGCTTCTACCTTGCTTCCCCCTAAGAATCTAGTCCCGTACCCCCACCTACCCCTAGAGCAATAACTGCATCAAGCCACAATATTAGCTGGCCAATAAAGTGCTGATATGAGAAGAAAGGAAATGACCAATATCCTGAAGAAGCTGTATGATTCATCCAATGTGTACCAGCAGAAACAAGGAAATACATGGAACTAGATCCTGAGGGTGCTAGATCAGGGCAGAGAGGAGGTGTGTGTGGATGGAACAGAGGGCTTGATAATGATGATTTTATGAATATGGGAGTATCCTCTCATAATACAGAATTTAATAACCTGATAATGTCCCCAGGAGATAGTGGTGCTAATATGTTGCTTAGCTGGCAGTTGGAAGCTTGGAGATAGCAGTGGCTCACAGTAAATGAAATAGAAATGGAATAACTGCAGTGACAGATAGTCGAAGTGTACATATCAGAGGGGATATCTATGTAAGGTCAGAAAATCTGCCTGTAACCATGTTCCATGGGTGAACATGGAGGACACTCGTCATATCAAAGTAACAAATTATTCTCGGTGAGGGGACACCAACATCATTGTGAAACTCTCTGGTGAGAGCAAACATCCAAAGATACTGCTTCAGAACTGGGCTCAATAAGTGATGTGGGAGTGACCAAATCCCAAAATAGCAAATGCCAAGTAGTATCACTGAGCTGTCAGAAGGTGACTGCAATTAATGCTGTGAAAAGCAAGACTGGAATAATAAGTCAAGTCAAAGAGCATCATGGGAATTGTAAATAAAGTACAGCTTCCTTATGGTCAAGAAAACGGATAACCAACAAGGGTGTTTCTCAGTCCATATAATCAAAATAAATAAAGAATGAGGGATCAATAGCTTTTAAAGACTTAAAGGATACAGGAGTGGTGGTCCCCAAAGTATACTCAGCTAATTCACTAGTCAACCAGATAAATTTTGTTTGCTCTGCTGGAAGTGGAATAATTAACATGGACTCAGATATGTGGTGTGTGTCCACTGATCTGGTAAATATTTTAATATCCATTCTTGTTAAGAAGAAGAATCAAAAACAGGTTAGTTATTTGGGATAGACAGCAGTAGACTCTCATTGCCTTGCTCCAGGGACATGTTAACTCTCCTGCCATCCTTTGTAAGAAATTCTGAAGAGATCTAGACTGTCTGAACATGTACAGGACATCAAATCAATCTAGTATAAGGGTAACATCATGTTTGAGACCAGATGAACAAGAGATGGTGTACACTGTTAGAGACCTTGGATAAGCACATGAACTTCAGTGGTTGGATGATAAAACCACTGAAGAATTGGGGTTCTACTACATTGGCAAAGTTTTGAAGGGCCCAGGGGTCTGTTGGTCCTCTCCAAAATAAATGAGAAATTATTACATCTAACATCTCTTTGTGCCTAGGAGACTGATGAGAAAATTGCTTTGACTTCAGTGGATCCTGTGAAAGGCTGCCAAATTTGAGTGGTTATCCAGAGTAGGAAAATGCCTTCAGCAGATTCAGGCTGGAATAAAAGTGTTTGGTCATAGAGTTATGAAAAAACTAGTATTTTCATGTTTCTGCATGGTTTAGGCTTTCTGAGTAAAGAAATATTAAATAGCAATTATAGTCTCCCCTGGAGTCATTTGTTTACATTTCAAGTTGGTGAATGAATATTAGAAACCTTCCCTTTTCCTTCCCCAGAGAAGATGTGTTTACTCCTGATTAATGATCACTCTCTGGTGAAGGAGAGAGGCAGATGTTGCAGCTGCCTTATATAAGCTCTGACTGCTATAATTTCAATGTTCCTTCCTGGTAATGGAACCTCTGCATGCACAAGTGAGATCTGGACTTCATCATGCTGTCCCATGAAGAATTATGATACTGATAAGATGCACTGTTAGTGTATGTTCTGTTTTCTATTCCGGAAGTCTCAGGGGGTATGTGTGTGTAAAAAAAAAAAAAAAAAAGATATATATGTGTGTGTATACATATGTGGCATCTTTCCTGTTGATCTTCCTATTGTTGATTTCTAATTTGATAGCATTATGATCTGAGAAGATGCTTTGCAGTATTTCAATATTTTTAAATTTATTAAGCCTTGCTTTATGGCCTAACATATGGTCTAT
>NW_006921896.1:165189-167744 GCF_000298275.1 Orycteropus afer afer
GACTGGCAAAAGTCCACAGCTCAGCCTGCCTTTCTCTTCACCTTCTCTGTTTATTCCCCAGCCACCAGAGCAGTCCTCTGTGCAGTCCCTGGCTAGCCGGGCTGATTTTTAGGTTAATTCTTAGGTCCTCCTACCACTCAGGAATCTCCAAGCTGTCTGTACTGTCAGGATCGCTGCCAGACCACAGCTCTGTCTGTCTCCTTTTTTGGTATTTTCACACAAATTCTTCTGCTAGTTGGGGTTTTGTCCACTTCTATATCCTCCCCTTCAAGGCTCAGGGGTCCAAGATGATCTTCTGTGTCTGTGTTAATTGGTTTCCCTTTTCTTTGTTGAAGAAGGTCTGTGCAGTCTTTCTGCCTAGTCTGTCATCTTGCCAGAACTCCCCTTCCATCTTCTTTTGATCTTTCTGCATTGTTCAATATTTTTCCCATGGAATCCTTCAGTATTGCAACTTGAGGCTTGAATTTTCTCTTCAGTTCTTTCAGCTTGAGAAATTCTGAGTGTGTTCTTCCCTTTTGGTTTTCTAACTCCAGGTCTTTTCACATTTCATAATACTAGTTTATTTTTGTCTTCTTGAGCTGCCTTTGAAATCTTCTATTGAGGTATTTTATTCCAGCATTTTTTTTTTTTCCATTAATTTTAGCTACTTTATGCTCAAGAGCAAATTTCAGGGTCTGTTCTGACATCCATTTTGGTCTTTTCTTCCTTTTCTGTCTTTTAAATGTCTGTTTTCTTTCTTCTTATATGAAGTTGTTGTCATGTCACAATTACTCTGGTCTTCAGTCATTGGTGTTCAATGAACCAAATTTATTCTTCAGCTGGTTTCTAAACTCAGGTGAGATATAATCAAGGTCATATTTTGGCTCCTGTAGACTTTTTAAAAATTTTCTTCAGCTTCCACTTGAACTTACAAATGAGCAAATGAAGGTCTGTTCCACAGTCAAATCCTGGCCTTGTTTTAACTGAAGATATTGAGCTTTCCACAGATATGTTGTTGTTGTTGTTATGTGCTGTCAAGTCAGACCCGACTCATAGCGACCCCTCCTTGGGTTTCTGAGGCAGTACCACTATGGAAGAAGATTTCCCCATCTTCCTTCTGAGAAGTGGCTGGTGGGTTTGATCCACCAGCCTTCTGATCAGCATTCAAGTGCCTTAGGCACTATGCTACCAGAACTCCTTCCACAGATATAGTTGATCTGATTTCTGTGTGTTCTTTCTGGTGATGTCCATGGGTATAGCCATGTTTATGTTGTGGGAAAAGGTTTTGCAATGTCATTTGCAAAGTCATTGGTCTTTCAGAATTCTATCAAATGATCTTCAGTGTCATTTCTATCATCAAGGCCATATTTTCCAACTACTGATAATTCTTCTTTGTTTCCAACTTTTGCACTTCAATCACCAATAATTATCAACACATCCTTATTGTATGTTTTGTCAATTTCAGACTGCAGAAGTTGGTAAAAATCTTTTATTTCTTCATCTTTGGCTTTAATAGTTTGTGTGTAAATTTTAATAATAGTAGTATTAACTGGTCTTCCTTGTAGGTGTACGAATATTTTCCTATTATTGACAGCATTGTAATTCAGGATAGATATTGAGATGTTCCTTTTCACAATGAATGCAAATCCATCTCTCTTCAATTTATCATTCCTGGCCTTGGAGATTATATGATTTTTTGATTCCAAATCAGTCCATTTCAGCTGACTAATATAATGAAATGCAACACACTGACATTGAGTCAGATCTGACTTATAGCAACCCCTCCCTGGGTTTCTAAGATGTTATCCCTATGGAAACAGATTGCCCAACCTTCCTTCCAAGGAGTGGCTGGTGGTTTTGAACTGCCAGACTTCTGATTAGTAGTCAAATGTCTTAGGCACTATACCACCAAAGCTCCCTTCAGCTCACTAGTGCCTAGGATATTGATCTTTATGCGTTCCCTTTCATTTTTGACAACTTCTAATTTTCTTAGATTCATACTTCATACATTCCACCTTTTGAATATTAACAGACATTTCCAGCTGTTTTTTCTCAACTTTGAGTCATGCTCCATCAGCTAATGAAGCTCTCATAAGCTTCTCTCCATCCACATCATTGAAGTCGACTGTACCTTGAAGCTGTTCCTGAATTATATATTTTGAGTGTTTTTCAACCTTACAGGCTCATCTTCCAGCACTATATCAGATAATATTTCATGGCTCTTCATAAAGTTTTCCAGAAATATGTCAGACAGTGTTTTACTGTTATTTATAAAGTTTTCAGTGGACTTTATTTTCAGAAGTGGATGCCCTTGTCCTTCCCACTTTGTCTTCATCTGGAAGCTCCACTGAAACTTGTCCACCATGGATGACCCTGATGGTGTTTGAAATACTGGTGACATAGCCTCCAGCCTCGTAGCAGCACACAAGCCACCACAGTACAACAAACTGACCAATGAGTAGTGATATATATATATATATACATATGCTGAGCAAATAATCCGAGAAGCTGGACTATATGAAGAAAAACGTGGTATCAGGATTGGAGGAAGAATCATTAACAACCTGAGATATGCA
>NW_006921896.1:168559-175417 GCF_000298275.1 Orycteropus afer afer
TATGAGTGAATTCTGATTCATAGTGACCCAGAACCTATAGGACAGAGTAGAAACTATCTCAAAGGATTTCTAAGTCTGTCAATCTTTACTGAAGGAGACTGCTCTATCTTCCTCCCACAGACCTGCTAATGGGTTCAAACTGCTGATCTTTTTTCAGCAGCCAAATGTTTTAACCACTGGACCAGTGGAGCTCCTTTATATGCATTATTTACACACACACACACACACACACTCTTAGAGAGTGAGGTATAGATGACTGCTGTTGAGTTCACTCCAACTCATGGTGACTTTATGTACTACAGAACAAAATATTGCTGCATCCTCTATCATTTTCATGATCACCAGCATATTCAAGTTCATCATTTCAGCTATTGTGTCAGTCCATCTCACTGAGGGTCTCCCTCATCCTTGTTGGACCTCTGCTTCACTGAACATATCTGCTTTTAGGGGTTGATCTCTCTAATGATGTTTCCAAAGCAAGTGAGACAGACAATGATACTCTATTATGATCCATAAGATTTTCACTGGCTAATTTCTGGAAGTAGATCACAGGCTTTTCATTGTAATCTGTCTTAGGGCAGAAGATCTGCTGAAACTTGTGTACCATGGGTGACTCTGCTGGTATTTGAAATATCAATAACCTAGCTTCCAGAATCATAGCAAAATGTAAGCCACCAAAATATGATAATCTGACAGATGGATGGTGAATATACACACACACACATGCTATATATTCTTAGCTTCCTATATATATGTAGTTAGCGTGCTATATATAGTTTTCTTGCAAGTAGAGCAAAACTCATATTCTGCAGTTTCGGAATTTAAATTTGACCAATTATTTTTGCAGGAAAACATATTGTGTGAAATTTCTGGCAATTCCCAGTAGGAAAATCACAGCATAAATACCAAGGGTTCTGGACCAAGACCATGCCATCTGCAGCACAGCATTGAACATATTTTGAAATACAGCTCCTGGATTGTTCCTTAGTCCTGATAGTACTGGAGATGGTAAGCTGATTGTCATTACCCATGAAGGAGAAGAAAATTCCATAAGAAGGCAGATTATTAAAGATCTGAAACTTACATTGAAGAGCATAGAATATTCAGTCCCCACCTCTCAACTGTGACAGAAATAAGACAAAGAAGAATAAAAGAGGAAAATGTTGATTAAGTTTTTCAATGGAGAATGGAATTTTGTTTAAAACCAGAGGTGTACAGAATATTTTGTAAAGAGTGTGAAGATCTATGAAGCTCATTAGTTGTGTTATGACAGAGTTTTTTGGGGAAGGAAGGGACAGAAAACGGGTCAGGAAACAGAAGCATAAGGTGATATTGATAGGAACTTAAGACATAGAGCCAATTAATCCAAAAGTCTACACTTGAATGATGATTGAGCAAAATGGGGCAGGTTGACTTTGGGTTCCAAAGAGAAGTTCATGCAAGTGAAGAATGAACATTTGGTTAACTCAGAATTTAACTTTCACCATGATGGGAGGTCAAGCAATAGCAGGTGGGTGATTTTTTAAAGACCAGTGACTGACAGTGGTGGCAAGAACAGCAGTGGGAAGCTTTTCTCATCTCCTCTGTGATGGGCAAGAACTCAGCTGTATGTTCCTTTCTCCCCAGGGAAAATGTGTGAAACTCTAGGAGTCTTGGAGGCCCACAAATCCTTTTTAAGCACAAATGATTTTTCTTGTTCTAGTGTAACAAAAGCATACAAACAGCAACTGATTTGCCACTGAGCTAAAGTAACTATATCCAGACTGCAGACACCATATTGGATGACAACAAAAATAACTCAATCAGATTCTTTAGGAAGTAGGAGAGGTGAAAGTACAGAGATCTAGGTACCTAGGGGCCAATGTAACTTGCACTCAGACTATATTCCCAATTACTTAGCTATCCTCCCAGGTCTATCCAAGCCTACAATACTGGAAGACTAAAATGTTTAACATGTGCCAAGTACTGGGCTGTATTTTTCATGCTTTAAGTTTAAATAACTCAATTTGTTTGGTCCTATTATTACCTATGTCATGCTTGGTAGGGTGGAGGGTCAACGAAAGAGGGGGAGGCCTTCAACGAGATGGATTGACACGGTGACTGCAATGATGGGCTCAAGTATAAAAGGGATTGTGGGGCTGGCGCGGGATCGGGCAGTGTTTCATTCTGCTGTGCATGGGGTTGCTGAGTCGGAAACGACTCCACGGCACTTAACAACAACATTATTACCTATACATCACAGAAAAGGAAACTAAGGCACAAAAAGGTCAAGTAAGCAAAGTCACACAAATAGTAAATGATAGAGCTTGATTTCAAACCCAGGGGATTGATCTCAGAGTTTGTACACTAAACTACAAACCACATTATACTTTGTTTCACCTTTCACTTTCTTTATCCCTGCCTTCCCTTCAGACTCTTTTGAATATATTTGTTGCAGTCATAATATTATGATTGCTCAGTCAGGAATAGGTGAAATGTCAGAGTGAAGTAACCAAGGAATAGTAAAGAGAACATTGGTTAATGTGAACGGAGCCAATTCATTTAGAAAGCAAATGAAAGTGGAGGACAGCAATGATTCATAAAATCTGTTTGGGAAATCTTCCCATTACTTAATTTATAGAGATCTGAAAGTAATTGACAACTGACACATTAATTAAACAAATAAATTGAAATTAATATATGAAGAATACTTACGTATAATAAATATTTCATTTTTAATGAATATAAAATCTAGAAATAAAATTCTATGGTTCCAAAGTGAACTTAGAGAGTTTTATAATTTGACTTAAAGGGTTCGAGGTGGAAGTGAACTTTGTTCATTTTACAGACTTGAAGTAAGATATTTGGGTTATGTAGTTAGGTGCTGTTGCATTGGCTCCGACTCATAGCAACCCTATGTACAACAGAATGAAACCCTACCTGGCCTAATACATCAGTGTTTCAGTGCTATTGGTAAGGTTTTCAGTGGATGATTCCTTCAGCAGTGGATAGCCCTGTCATTCTTCTCAGTATGTTTTAGTCTGAAAGGTCCATTGAAAACTATCTTCCATGGGTAGACCGGGAATAACAGTGATATTCTAAATACTGGTGACATAGCTACCAGCCTCACAGCAACACACACGTCACCACAGTATGACAAACTGACAGATAAATGGTGGATTTTGGTTATAGAAGATGCTATTTAAAAAAAAATGAGCACATTAATATCTCCAATCTCACACACTCTGGAAAAGCACCAAGAATTAGAGTGAATTTCTCCTACCCTTAAATCAGAATGGTCTTTGTGGCTCCTCAGAAAAATGCAGTGAAAGTGATGCTGAATGATTTCAGACCAGAGCATAATAGGAGATACTACTTCTACTTGGCTCTCTTTTTCCTCTTTCTCTCTTGAGATGGCCATCTTTGGAACCCAGTCACCATGTTATGAGGAAGCCCAGATCATATAGAGATAACTAGTTTAGATGTTCTAGCTGAAAGCACCAATTAAAGACTCAGTTGAAAGCTAAAATCAGATTAGTGAGTAAGCAATCATTCAGATGATACCTGTTCCAGGTCACAAGGCTTCTCTCTGAGCAAAGAGAAAATATTCTCTCATCCATCATTTATCAAGTTAAATGTTACTTCTGCAGAGGTTTTCTCTAAATCTTAGGATTAGATTAAATTTCTTTTTTATCATAATGCCTTGTGAATTCCCTTCATAATGTATATTGTACAGGAGTGGATTACAAAATAAGCAAGGTAAGCACGGGCTTACTTTTGCTTACTTATTAATGTGTGGGGAACAGTTCACATATTTTTCACCAAAAATATGATGAAATTCATGTGAAACTGTTCATGTAAACATAAGTTAGCCCACACTTACCTTGCTTACTAGGTACTCCTTGTAAGGGACTGTAAATTTGAATAGAGACTTTGATTTTGTGGGAAGGTGCTATAGGGTTGGTTAAGAGACAGATGCCAACCAGACCTACAAGCTGATTCTTTGATGTGGTGAAAAAATATGAAGTTGTTCACTACAAATGAGTAAATAAACACAAATAAGCCCATGCTTACCTTGCTTATTGGTTAATTTGAAACTGTGCATATGAATTCTAAACACATATATCTATTTGCACAATTTTTTATTAAAATTCTATGTCTCTCACAAAGAGATCAGGGATTGTACCTTTCTGGTCCATGATGATGTCCCCTATGTTCTAATCCTGACATTTAGTAGATAAACAAAATTATTTATTGTGTAAATTTTTATTCCAATATTCTACGACCAATGGTGTGAGCATCCCTAGAGAGTGAGAAAGAATTTGGTGTTTGATATCCTAACAAGATAGTAGAGTAATGGTAGAAAACTGCCCTACTACTGGGATTATCAATTTTACACTCATATTTTCATAGTAAAGGAATTGGGAAAAAAAAAAAAAAAAAACTTGAGCAAACTTGATTGTAAAATTACTTTCCTTCCCCTGAAACATACAAATGACTCCTTTCAAAGTATCCTTGCTTCTTTTTCTGCTGTGCTGTGCCATCATTTATCATTCAGAGAATGAGGCTACAGTGTAAAAGGTGAAAAAGAAAAGAGGGTGTTCAGAAGACAGACTCTGCAAATTTAATCTGGGCTAAATGGCTGATGGGCAGGGTGACCTAGACCTGGATATGCTTTAAATCTTTCTAGGTCTACTGCTCTTTAAAACTGTATAAGCAAAGTTTTCCGGATGGAAACAGATGCACATATTTGTGCATATTTCTGTAGTGATTTGTATGATGCTATTTAATGCTATGTAAAAGGATTATAAAGATCATCAAGATTTTTTTTCCTCCCCCTGAGGCAGCATACTGCAGTGAAAAGAACAAAGGCTGGGAAGACAGATAGACCTTGAACTAGACTCTCCCACTTTTAGCTGAGCCTCATTTCATAAACAGCCTGCAGTTAAAATTAAATGAAATGATGCATGTAAAGCATTCCAAACTATCTGTACAGTAATTTCTCAAAAATTATTAACCCTTTAACTTAATTAATAGTAAGGAAGAAAATCTATAGTGAACTGTATCTTGATTGTACCAATACCAGCATTAATTGTAATATTAACAAGCTGTAATATTGTACTATAAAATTACAAGATATTACCATTGGAGGAAAATAAGTAGAAGATACATGAAATCTCTCTGCATTGCTTCTTATAACTGCATGTGAATCTACAATTACTTTAAAATGTGAAAGTTTAATTAATAAAGAATCTGTAGTGAGTCTGAGGAGAGCCTAAATTCATACAATATTACAACTGGGGGAGACTTTTCAAATTCAATTACTCAGTCCCCATCACTTCATTGATGATGTAATGGAAGCCAAACATGTTAGGTGACTTTTACAATACATAGTTAGTAGCATGTTGTTGTTGTTATGTGCCGTCGAGTCAGACCCGACTCATAGCGACCCCTCCTTGGGTTTCTGAGGCAGTATCACTATGGAAGTAGATTGCCCTATCTTCCTTCTGAGGAGTGGCTGGTGGGTTTGAACCGCCAGCCTTCTGGTTAGCAGTCAGGTGCCTTAAGCACTACACTACCAGAGAGCCTATGATACTTATTAGTAAATAGAATTTCACAAATCCAGTCATGTTAAATTTTAAGAAAAGGACTTTTAAGAAATTATTCCAAATCCTAAAAACAAGCTTGAACAAGTAATTGGGATTTAGAATATCTGGTATCAATTTTCTGTTACTGTTGCTTGACAGAAATGAATTTGAGGGGTCATATTAATTAAGTATTACTGTTTATGGGACAAAAATAATTCTTTAGTTAATATATCCATCCCCTCTTTCACTGGATTATGATGAATAGGAAAAATTTAACATTTAGAAGTAAAACACATTGTAGATGTACTAATTTTAATACTCAATTTGAAATATTCAAGGTGTGGAAGTAGACAAAGAATGCCCATAAGAACAAACAAAAGCTATTTCTTCAGAATGTGCAATAGCAAGGGAGTCAGCCACTATCACTTACATTTGGCAGAGTTTCAAAAGCAACTTTGAATTTGGAGGCTGTTGGCTTGATGATGGAGGCTGTTGGCAAAAGGAGGTTAGCGTCAGGGTGTTATGGACTGAATAGTGTTCTCCAAAATATGTGTTAAAATCTTAATCCCTGTAAATATGACTCTATTTGAAAATAGGGTTTCTGATATGTTGATGAAGTTATACCAGGATTGAGTGGATCCTAAACTTAATCACTTCTAAGTTATAGAAAGACTAGAATAGACCCAGGAACACACATAGACAGTAGAGAGATAACATGTGAGTACCTTTAAACAAGCAAGAATTACCAGTAGATACCATAAACTAAGAGTTTCACAGAACAAATTTACATAGCTGAGACTCTGCTTTGGCTTGTAGCCTCCAGAATTACGACAAAATATAGTTCTGTCTTTAAAGCCAACCACTTGTGTTATTTTTGTTACAGCAGCCCTAAGAAACTGAGACACAAGATAATTAGAAAGGAGGAAACTTATGTGATAGGTTAGAAATGTGTATTTTGTTTTCTCTGGTGGGTCCTATGTTGGAAGTAGATGGGGAAATTAAGGAAGCTATCGGTTATTAGGGAGCCCTGGTGGCATAGTGCCTAAAACATTTTACTGCTAACCAGAGGCTGGCAGTTCAAACTGATCAGCCTCTCCTCAGAAGGAAGATTGGGCATTCAACTTCTATAGACATACCACCTTGTGGGACCCATTATTACAGGAATTGTTTGGATTCCTGGACTGGTAGCTGCAGGTTATTTTATACCAGGTCTGTCCATGGTCCCATTCAGGAGGTCTAGTGGTGTAGAGTCTAAGATATTTGACTGCTAACCAGAAGCCTGGTGGTTCAA
>NW_006921896.1:175721-178473 GCF_000298275.1 Orycteropus afer afer
CAAATTAAAAAAAAAAAAAAAAAAAAAACCCACAGTCATCGAGTTGGATCGGACTCATAGTGACCCCTTAAATAGCTCAGCAGAGGATTTTTCATAACACCAACGTTTTAGTTTGTTTTCCAACAGAAAAATGACTAAAATCAGCATTTTGATCTGATAAGACACAGGACAATTACATTATGTTGGAGGAAACATTAAACCATGTTGAGCAAGGGTTGCTCTTCATGGGCCATTGCAATGATTACCTTACAGGCCTGAGATGAAGGTGAAGGGAGGGGAGAACACAGTAAATTATACTGGGTAGAGAAATAACAAAAATATTTAAGAGAAGGATATATTTTGTACTATTCCACTGTAATACTGTTAAATCTAGTATAGGTCTTTTTAACCAACATAATGATATAAAGAGTATAAAGATAACATTTTGCTATAAAGAATACCTACGTCAGTTAAGAACATGTACAAATGTTTAAAGGGGCTCTGATGGTATAGAGCCTAAGGCATTTGACTGCTAACCAGAAGGCTGGAGGTTCAAATCCACCAGCCACTCCTTGGAAGGAAGGTTGGGCAATTTACTTCCATAGTGATACTTCCTCAGAAACCCAAGGAGGAGTCATTGTGAGGTGGATCTGACTCCAAGGCCGTGAGTTGGTTTTTGGTTTGACAAATGGTTATGTATACAGTAAAAGAAGATTTTCACAAATGCTGTGTATAATATATAAATGTTATATATATCACTTTTACCAGAAACATGCTAATCTCTTGAAATTATTAAAATTATTATGCAAAAGTGATACCAAAAACCAAACCAAAGTCACTGCCATCAAGCTGATTCTGACTCATAGCAACCCCACTGGGTTTCCAAGGCTGTAAATCTCCATGAAAGTATATTGTCCCATCTTGCTTCTTCAGAGTCTGGTGGCTTTGAACCACCAACCTTTTGGTTAGTAGTCAAACACTTTAACCACTATGCCACCAGAGCTCCTCAAATGTGATAAGGCATGAGAAAAAGGAAAATTGCATCAGTGGGTCAGTTAGAGTTGATAAAGGGTTAATCAAATCACAAATCATAAGCAAAGTCCAACTTGTTTGTCAAGATGTACAAACCTTTCAAGCAATAAGCAGAAGGCTCAAAGCATAAAAGTGTGTTCTAACTGGTCTAATGGATGGCAGACAATGGAGGCGGACTTGAGTATCAAAAGTGAGTTACAGTATATCAGGAAATGAATTAGGAGGTCTGACGTTGTAGTGCCTAAGGCATTTGACTGCTATCCAGAAGTCTGGTGGTTCAAACCCACCTGCCACTCTTCAGAAGGAAGATTGGGCAATCTACTTCCATAGTGATCCAGCCTCTGAAACCCAAAGAGGGGTTGCTATGAGTCAGATCCAACTCTACGGCAGTCGTTGCATTTTTTTGTTATCCACTTGTTCTGTTCAAACAACAGCCTCTTGATCTATGTATAGTTCCTTCATAAGAACAATGACATGTTCTGGAATTCCCATTCTTTGCAATGTTATCTGTAAGTTACTATGATTCACATAGTCAAATGTCTCTGCATAGTCAACACAGGTTTATTCTCAGTCTGCCTTCATCTGGAAGCTCTGCTGAAACCTGTCCAGCATGAGTGACCCTGCTTGTATTTGGAATACCGGTGGCTTAGCCTTCAGCCTCACAGCAATACACAAGCCACCACTGTATGACAAACTGACAAATGAGTGGTGGATACTAAGTCTAGTTGATTTAATACTACTGATAAAGTGTTCAATTTACTTTCTAATTAATTGCCTACTTTTCAATCATTTTTTGAAAATGGGGAATGTATTTAAGTCTACAATTATTATCATTAAGTTGTCTATTTCTCCTTTAAATTAATTCATTTTTGCTTCATACATTTTATGACTCTTTTGTTAGATGCACATATGTTTATCTTCCTGATGAATTAACTCCTTAATCATTATAAATTATCCTTCTTTGACTCTAGTAACAATATTTTGTGTAGCCAGTTTAGTTCTTTTTTGGTTACTGTTTGTGTGATATATCATATTCTATTATTTATTTTCATCTATTTTTTAATATTTGTGTCTAAAGTTTTTTTCTTATAGACAGGCTGTAGCTGGATCATGTTTTAGTTTTGTTACCCATATCACTAATCTCAGACTTTTGACTGGAGTATTCAGTCCATTTATATTTAATTAAATTACTGATAATTTCATGATTTTTGTCTGTCATTTTGTTATTTGTTTCTTAATATCTTATGTCTTTTTTTTCTCTATTACTTCATTTCTGCCTTCTTTTGTATTAATTAGATATTTTCCAGCGTATCACTTTTTTTTTCCTTATAATCTCTTACTATATTTTTAGAATTATTTTCTTAGTAGTTTACCTGGAGATTATAATCAAAATATTAACTTAAAACCATCCAGCCTGGTTCAATGCCAACTTAATTTCAGTAGTATACAGAATCTTTGTTCCAAAATAGCTCAATCTTCCCCAATTTTAGGTATTATTATTATCAGACAAATCACATCTTTATACACTAAACCCCATTAACACAGTTTTAAAATTATTGTGTTATGTAGTTGTCTTTTAAATCACAGGAGGAAAGAGCTACAAAAATTCTTTTACAATGTCTCCTGTAGTTATCTATGTAGTTGCTTTTGCAACAACACTTTATTTCTTTGTATAAATTCAAGTTACTTTATGTTGTTGTTGTTGTTGTTATGTGCCATTGAGTCGGACCCGACTCATAGC
>NW_006921896.1:178573-179480 GCF_000298275.1 Orycteropus afer afer
TCAAGTGCCTTAGGCACTTTGCTACCAGAGCTCTATAATGTCTTCAATTTTGTTCTGAAGAATACTTTTTACTCTTCTTGAGAGGCAGGTTTGCTAGAGATAAATTTATTCAGATTTTTTATATATAATTTCTCCTTCATTTTGAATGAAAGTTCTATTGGATATAAAATTCTTTATTGAAAGATTTCCCAAAACACTTCAAAGACACCATCTCATTTCTGGATTCCATAGGCAATGATGAGAAGTTAGCTGTTAATTTTATTGAGGACTACTTGTTATGAGTTTTATTTGTATTGCTGCTTTTAGGAATCTCTCTTTATTTTTTCCAAAATTTGATTTTAATGTCTAGATATGAATTTCTTTCAGTTCATTCTACTTGGAATTCCTTGAGCTTCTTAGAAGTGCAGACTAAGGCTTTTCATCAATTATGAAATTATTTCTACAATTAATTTTTCCACTATTCTTCCTGCCTCTCTCTCAGTGTTCTTTTTTTTTTTTCCTTTCTTTAAGTTTTTACTGTGATTTAGATTTAATTTTACAAAGCAGATTTGTTTTACATTCAACAGTTCATACACATTTTGTATCATGACACCGGTTACAATCCCCACAATGTAATAGCTCTCCTCCCTGTGGTTACTCCTTCCCTGTGTCCTACTTAGCTATGCATTCCTAGCTGTCTAGCTTTTTCCTTATGCAAATGCCACCATTCTGATCTCCCATATTTGACTGTTCTAAGAAGTGCATCTCCCTGGCGTAGTTGCTCATCTTGTAGATCTGTCTGTTATTTGGTTGAAAGTTAGCCAGAGGAGTGACTCCTATCCCAAGCCCTAAGGGTGACCAAGGGCCATATTCTCAGGGGTTTAATTAGTCTCTGTCCAACCAGTAATCATGTTTTTTTTTTTTTTTT
>NW_006921896.1:179810-199258 GCF_000298275.1 Orycteropus afer afer
AGATTGCCCAACCTTCCTTTCGAGGAGCGGCTGGTGGGTTTGAATTGCCAGCCTTCTGGTTAGCAGTCAAGTGCCTTAGGCTCCCAGCCTTAAAATTTACATATAAACCATGAATACCTGAAATAAAGAAAATGAATATTATTACCAACGTCTGCCATCTGAAATTGATCTGACATATGGTAAAGATGAATTGGTAATTACTGACATTAGAATGTGGAAATTGGAGATGAAGGAGAAGGATTGTACAGTGACCCTATGTATAACAGAATGAAACACTGTCCGGCCCTGCACCATCCTCACAATCCTTACCATGCTTGAGTCCATCATTACAGCCACTATGTCAATCCATCTCACTGAAATTCTTCCCCTTTTTTATTGACCCTATATTTTACCCAGAATGATATCTAGGGACTAGCCTCCTCTGACAACATGATCAAAGCATGAGAGGCAAAGTCTGGCCATTCTTGCTTCCAAAGAACATTCTGGTTGCACTTTCTCTAAGGTAGATTTGTTTGTTCTTCTAGCAGTCTATAGTACCTTCAATATGCTTCACTAACCCTGAAATTCAAAAGCATCAATTCTTCTGCCATCTTCCTTATACACTGTCCAGATCTCACATGCATTGGAAGGTACTGAAAATACCATGTTTTGGTTCAGGCACATCTTCGTCTTCAAAGGGGCATTCCTGCTCTTAAACCTTTTAAAGAGGTCTCTTGTAGCAGATTTTTCCAGTGCAATATGTCATTTGCTTTCTTGATTACTGCTTCCTTGGACACTGATTGTGGATCCAAGTAAAATGAAATCCTTGACAACTTCAATTTTTTCTCCATTGATCAAGATGTTGCTTATTGGTCTAGTAGTAAGGATTTTTGTTTTCCTTATGTTGACTTGTACTCCATATTGCAGGCTATAGTCTTTCATTTTCATCAGTAGGTGCTTCAAGTTTTTATTTTCAGCAAGCAACCTGTGCCTCACAGGCTGTTCATGAGTCTTCTTCCAATCCTGATGCCACATCCTTCTTCATACGGTCCAGCTTTTTGGATTATTTGTTCAGCATACAGATTGAATAAGTATGGTGAACCTGACACACACCTTTTCTGCTTTTAAACCATGCAGTATACCCTTGTTCTGTTCAAACAACTGCCTCTTGTTCTATGCAGTTTCCTCATGGACACAATTAAATGTTTTGAAATTCCCATTTTTTACAGTGTTATTCATAATTTGTTATGATCCACAGTTGAATGCTTTTGAATAGTCAATGAGACTAATAGAACACAAATAACTATCTTTTTGGTATTCTTTGCTTTCAGGCAAGATCTGTCTGACATCAGCAATGATATCCATCATCTCACATCCTCTTCTGAATCTGGCTTATACAGGCATTTCCCTGTCAATGTATTGCTGCAACCATTTTGAATTATCTTCAGCAAGATTTTACTTGTGTGTGATATTAATAATATTAAAATAAATAAACAAATAAACTAACTGTCTTTGAGTCAATTTCGACTCATAGCGACCCCTTATTGGGTTTCTGAGGTGGTATCTCTATGGAAGTAGACTGTCCAGTCTTCCTTCTGAGGAGTGGCTGGTGGTAAGGTGCTGAAGTGGCTGAATTTAAGGATCTCTGGTGGCTTAGTGCCTAAGTCATTTGACTGCTAACTAGAAGGTGTGTGGTTCAAACCCACCAGCCTCTCTGTGTAAGACTGGGCAATCTAATTCCATAAAGATTTACCACCTCAGAAACACAAAGGAAGTCACTATGCATCAGAATCAACTCAATGGCAGTGAGTTTGATTATTAATGATATAGTTCAATAATTTCCACATTCTTTTGGACTGCCTTTCTTTTGAATGGGCACAAATATCAATTTGTATCAGTAAGTTGGCCAGGTAGCTGTCTTCCAAATTTCTTGGCATGAACAAGTGAGCACTTGTAGTGCTACGTCTGTTTTTTGTTGATTGGTATTCCATCAATTCTTGGAACCTTGTTTTTTGCAAATACCTTCAGTGCAGATTGGACTTCTTTCGATAGCTTTGGTTCTTGATCATATGCTCCCTCCTAAAATGGCTGATTATTAACCAATTCTGACCATTAATCTGTCAGTTTGTCATACTGTGATGGCTGTGTGTTGCTGTGAGGCTGGAGGCTATGCCCCTGGTATTTCAAACACCAGCATGTCAACCCATGGTGGACATGTTTCAGTGGAGCTTCCAGACTAAGACAGACTGTGAGGAAGGATGTGGCCAGGTCAACTTTTGGAAAAAAAAAATTGCTCACTTTATGGATAGCAGGGAGACATTGCCTAATAGAGTACTATAAGATGAGCACTTCAGGTTGGAAGGCACTCAAAATATGACTGGGGAACAGCTACCACTTCAAAGTAGATCTACCTTAATGATGATGTGAGTGGAGTAAAGCTTTCAGGACCTTCATTTGCTGATGTGTCACGACTCAAAATAAGAAGAAACAGCTGCAAACATCCATTAAAAATAAGAATGTAGAATGTATGGAGTATGAATCTAGGAAAATTGGAAGTAGTCAAAAATAGAATGCATAAAGACTGATATCTTATGCATTAGTGAGCTGAAATAGACTGCTTTTGGTCATTTTGGATCAGACAAGCACATGTTCTTTTATGCTGGCAATGATAAATTAAAGAGAAATAGTATAGCATTCATTGTCAAAAAGAATATTTCAAGATCTCTCCTGAAGTGCACTGCTGTCAGTGCTAACTAAGATAATACCCATACACTTATAAGGAAGACAACTATTATTCAAATTTACACACCAACCATTTAAGTCTGAAATTGACCAAACATGCTACCAAGATGTATTGATAATTACTGGTGATTGAAAACAAGGAAGAAGGATCAGTAATTGGAAAAATATGGCCTTGGTGATAGAAATGATGCCTGAGATCACATGATAGAATTTTGCATACCAATGACTTATTCATTGAAAATACCTCTTCTCAGCAACATAATTGGTAACTATACACATGGACCTTGCCAGATGGAATACACAGGAATCAAATTGACTACATCTGTGGAAAGAGGTGATGGAGAAGCTCAATATCATCAGTCAAAACAAGGCCAGGAGCTGACTACGGAACCAACCACTAATTGGTTACATGCAAATTTAAGTTGCAGCTGAAGAAAATTAAAATATGTCCATAATAGGCAAAATATGACCTTGAGTATATCCACCAAAATTTGGAGACCACCTGAAGTATAGATTTGGTGCACTGAACATCAGTGACTGAAGACCAGAAGTATTGTGGGATGAGATCAAGAACATTATACCTGAAGAAAGCAAAAGCTCATTAAAAAGACAGGACAGGAAGAAAAGACTAAAGTGGATATGAGAAGATACTCTGAAACTTTCTCTTCAATGGAGAGTAGCTAAAGCTAATGGAAAAAATGACAAAGCAAAAGTTCTGAAATGAAGATTTCGAAGAGCAGCTTGAGAGGACAAAGTAAAGAATTATAATGACATGTACAGAGACTTGTAGGTAAAAGGGAAAGAACATACTTGACATTTCTTAAACTGAAAGAACTGAAGAAAGAAAATCAAGTTTTGAGTTGCAATATTGATGGATTCCACAGGAAAAAATATTGAATAATGCAGCAAGCATCAAAAAAAGTAGAAGGAATACAGAGGCACTGTACCAAAAAGAAGGATCTACCTTAATGTTGATGTGAGTGGACTAGTAGTTGGAAATGATGCCAGAGATTGCATGATAGAATTTTGCAAGGCCAATTAACAATTAATTCATTGCAAATACCTAACATAAAATAAATGTGAACCTCACCAGGTAGATCACACAGGAGTCAAATTGACTATGTTTATGGATAGAGAAGATGAAGAAGCTCTACCTCACCAACAGATCATCAATTGGTTATGCACAAGTTTAACTTGAAGCTGAAGAAAACTGAAACAATTGCATGAGAGCAAAATTACAATCTCGAGTATTCACCACATGTATTTAGAGACTATCTCAAGAATAGATTTGACATATTGAACACTAATAACTAAAGACCAGATGAGTTGTGGTATGGCATCAATGACATCAATGATGAAGAAAGCAAAAGGTCATTAAACAAACAAACAAACAAACAAAAACAGGAAAGAATGAAAAGACTGCAGTGCATGTCAGAAAAGACTCTGAAACTGGCTCTTGAATGTAAAGTAGGTAAATTGGATGGAAGAAATGATGAAATAAAAGAGGAGGATAGATAATTCAAAGGGCGGCTTGAGAAGACAAAGTAAAGAACTACAATGATATGTGCAAAGACAGAGTTATTGTACCAAAAATTCATGACTGCTCAAGCATGTCAAGAGGTAGCATAGGATGAAAAACTGATGGTACTGAAGAAAGAATTTCAAGCTGCACTGAAGACTTGTGCAAAAAACAAAGCTCCAGGAATTGATGAAATATTAATTGAGATGGTTCAACAAATGGATGCAATACTGGAAATATCTACTCATTTATGCTAAGAAATGTGGAATGCAGCTACCTGGCCAACCCACTGGAAGAGTTCTATATTTGTGCCCCTTCTAAAGAAAGGTGATCCAACAGCATGCAGAAATTATCAAATGGTATACTTATTGTCAGAAACAAGTAAAATTTTGCTGAAGATAATTAAAAAAGTGTTGCAGCAGTACATTGACAGAGAACTGGCAGAAATTCAAGTCAGATTCAGAAGAGAAAATGGAATGAGGGATGTCTTTGCACATGTCAAGTGGATTTTAGTTGAACGCAGAGACTATGAGAAAGATATTTACTTGTGTTTTATTGATTATGGAAAAGCATTTAACTGTATGGATCATGATAAATTAAGAATAACATTGCAAAGAATGGGAATTCCAGAACACATTTTTTTTTAATGTTTTTATTGTGATTTGAGTTAAAGTTTATAGAGCAAATTGATTTTCCATTTCACAGTTCATACACAATTTGTTTTATGACATTGCTGGTAATCCGAGCTCTGGTAGCATAGTGCCTAACACACTTGACTGCTAACCAGAAGGCTGGCGGTTCAAACCCACTAGCCACTCCTGGAAGGAAGTTTGGGCAATCTACTTCTGTAGTAATACTGCCTCGCAAACCCAAGGAGGGGTCGCTATGAGTCAGGTCTGACTCCACGGCACATAACAACAACAACAACAGTAATCCCCATAATATATCATCATTCTTTCCATTCCTTTCCTGTGTTTCCAATTTCCATTCTTCCTTCTTTCCTGTCCCTTCCTGCCTTCTGAGCTTTATCTGGGGCAAAACTACTCTTTTGATCTTGTAAGATTGATTGTTGTAAGGTGTGCACTTACCTCAGGTATTATTTTTCACCTTGAAGGTCTGTCCATTGTTTGCCTGAAAATTGAACCACTGGAGTGAGTTCAGTTCCAGGCTTGAAGAGCGATTATGAGTCACAGTATTGGGGGTTCCACATGTCTCTACCAGACCAGTAAACTTGGTCTTTTTTGAGTTTTGTTCCACGTTTTTCTCACAAGCTATCCAGGACATTTAGTTGTCCTTTCTGAGATAGTGGTAGAGGTAGCCAGGCAATGTCTTGTCTCAGGGTCAAGGAGGCTGAGTTTCACATGTTCTATTAGTTCTTTGAACTATTTGTGTCCATGTGTGTTTGATTTTCTCAAGAATCTGCAAAATACCTTATAATATGGAAGAACCTGGAGGACATTATGGTGAATGAAATAAGTTAACAACAAAAGGACAAATATTGTATGAGTCCATTATTATAAAAAGTTAAGGAAAGGTTTACACACAGAAAAATCATTCACTGATGGTTACCATGGACAGGAGGAGGGGGAAAATTACTAACTAGAAAATAGGCATGTATTTATTTGTGTGAGAGAAAAGGCAGTATACAATAAGGAGGTTATAAGCACAGCATCACTAAGGCAGACAAGTGCACAAGAATTACAGACAACAAATGTAAACGCTGGTTATATACATGATCCTGTAATATGAGTAATAGCAAACAATAACCTATGAGTGAATAATACATAGGCAGACATGCAAGCTGAACAGGTACACAAATATGACCATAACTGTGGTTCATAGATCATTAATACAATGTTTTACATCGTACTATGGTGAGTAGTGACTAAGGTCTTAAAAGCTGGCGAATGATCGTCTAAGGTGCAACTACTGGTCTCTCCCATCTGAAGCATAGAAGAGTGAAGAAAATCCAGAACACTTTTTTTGTTCTCATGCAGAACTTGTACACAAATCTAGAAGCAGGCATTAAAACAGAATAAGGGGATACTCTGAGGTTTAAAATCAGGAATGCTTTCATCATAATTATTCAATCTCTGTGCTGAGCAAACAACCAAAGAAGCTGGACTATGTGAAGAGGAATATGTCAGAATTGGAACAAGACTCATTGATACCCTGAAATATGCAGGTGACAGAACCTTGCTTGCTGAAAGGGAAGAGGACTTGAACCACTTACTGATGAACATCAAAGACTACAGCCTTCATTATGGATTATAACTCAATATAAAGAAAACAGTTTTTTTTTTTTTTTTTTCACAAATGGACCAATAAGCAACATCATGATAAACAGAGACATGATTGAAATTGTCAAGTATTTTACTTGGACCCACAATCAATGGCTATGAAAGCAGCAGTCAAGAAATAAAATGACATATTGCATTGGGCAAATTTGCTGCAAGGACCTCTTCAAAGGATTGCCAAAAGAAGGAATGCATCTGTCTTTGAAGTACACCCAAAATGCTTTGCTGGTAACTAATATGGTGAAACTTCATCTTAATGTGTTTTGAACATGTCATCAGGAGTGATCAGTCCCTGGAGAAGGATGAACTGCTTGGTAAAGTCAGTGATAAAGAGGAAGACTCTCAATGAGATGGATTGACATAATGGCTGCAATAATAGGTTTAAAAATAACAAAAATTTTGAGGATGACACAGGACCAGGCAGTGTTTCATTCAGTTGTACATAGGATTGTTATGAATTAGAGTCAAGTTGACAGCATCTAACAATAATAACAACAACAACAAGAGACCTTTGACCAAAAGTAATATTATACTTGGGTTGCTGTTTTGTGCCATTATTATTATTATTGTAAATTTATGGTTATATTTTTTTCCTCTTCATTATAAAAAGACAAGTTAATCTGGTTAATATTTACAGATGGCACAGACGTCTGTTGTACTTATGTCTGTCTATTTCTCTAAGTATCTTCTTTATTTAAAGGGAAAATGATGCAATATCTAAGTACAGAAGGAAGGCATATAAATTTGCAGGCTTCATTTTTGAAAACTCACAGACAGATAGCAGTCTGGCATGCCCTCCTCCTCTACAAAATGAAAATAGAAACAAGCAAAACATAAAAGTGAATGGATCTGTATTTACTTCTATGAGGAATCTTGAGGAGCTAGTAGTTTGTCTTCAATACAAGGATTTTAATCAGTAAACATGATCACTAAAATGTTTAACATTTTTGGTGCCATCTTGTGTTACTTTTCTATTGTTTGTATTTCAAATGTCATTCTTGAAAAAAACTTTTCTGCATTTAATCTGACATTGTTTTATCTTTCTGTCATATTAATTGCAAATTTTACATTTTATTTTTACTATTTTTTCAGTTATCCTTACTATCATTTTGTCATATTTTGGCAGTTTGCATGTACTATGATGTTGGAAACTATACTACCAGTATATCATACCTGTATGTAGGGTTATGCATAGTGGGCAAGGGTCAGTGGAGTTTCCAGAGAAAGACAGAGTAGGAATAGGACTGGCGATCTTCTTCCAAATATTAGCTACTGAAAACCTTATAGAAACCTTATAGAAAACCTCATAGATAACCACAGAACTTTGTCTGTGAAAAATGAGCCCCTCACGTTGGATCAACAGTCAATGCTTATGAAAGTAGCAGTCAAGAAATCAAACTACACATTGCATTGGACAAACTTGCCAAAAAGACTTCTGAAGGTAGTGTATGATCAACATTTGATGGTACTGAAAGAAGTCCAAGCTTCACTGAAAGCATTGGCAAAAAACAAGGCTATTGAAAGTGAAGGAATACTAATTGAGATGTTCCAACAAACAAACGCAATGCTGGCAGCACTTGCTCATCTATGCCAAATATTTGAAAGATAGGTACCTGAACAATTTACTGGAAGATAATTATATTTGTGCCCATACCAAAGAAAGGTGATCCAATCAAACATGGAAACTATTGAACGATATCATTAATGTCACACTCAATTAAAATTTTACTGAAGATATTTAAAAAAAAAATGTTTGCAGTAGTACATCAAGAGGGAATCACTAGAAATTAAAGCCAGATTCAGAAGAGAATGTACAATGATGGATATCATTGTGATGTCAAATGGATCTTGGCTAAAAGCAGCATGTGGTAGCTAAGGTTATGTGGCAACTTCACTGGACCTCGTTATGAGTTGTTGGGCAGCTGGATGTAGTTATTCCCCACTATGAGACTGGCGATAAACTCCATTGTGGAAACTGTTCTGAACAGATGAGTAGCTGTCTTAGGGCTGTGGTCTGCTTCCAGTACATAAGAAGAAACTTTGAGAAAGGTCTCCAAGGTTTTTGGCATACTTGGACCCTGCATGTAGCTGAGTCTTCATTCAGCAGCCTGCCATGTTGCCTACCAATCTTGGGACTGTTTCTGGACTTGAATTAGTGGCCTTCTATATTGCTTAAAAATTTTGGGACTGTGCCATTTTATTTACAACCTTGGGTTTGTCAGTCTCAGCAGCCAGCAGCTGAGTTAAGAGAAACTTCCAGCTTCAGTGGAACAGAAGCAAGAGACAGAGCTGAAGAACAAGGTTGAGGGCCCTTCATCAAGTCCCTAGAACTGGCACTTTGAACTCAGACATCTAACCTCCTAAGCTGTTAGAGAATACATTCTTGTTTGTTAAAGTCCTTCATTTGTGATATATTTCTTTTATAGTAACACTAGAGAACCAAAACACAGAGAATGCCAGAAAGACATTTTTCTGCTTTATTGACTATGTAAAGGAATTTTACTGTGTGGATCATAACAAATTATGGATAATATGAAGAAGAATGACAAACATGGTTAAGAAATGGAGTTGAGTTCATCAATTAACAGTGTATTGTTCAAATAGTTAACTTGAAAAAGTCATTACTTGATTCTCAGATTCCAGAGAGTTTTTTTTGGGGGGCAGGTATTATGCTTTGACTTCAACATATATTTTTTCTAATACTTTGAAGATATTACTCTATCTTATTCTCACTTGCAATGTCATGAGGGTGGTTGCTAATATTATTTTTCTTCTTTGTAGGTGATATGTCATTCTGTGTTTGGGATGGTTCCAGAAAATTCTGGGCTTTTAAAATTATTTGCTGTTGTTAAACCAAACCAAACCAAATGAAACTCACTGTCATTGAGTTGTTTCTGACTCATAGCAACCCCTATTTGGGTTTCTGAGGCTGTAAATCTTTACAGAAGTAGATCGCCCAGTCTTTGTTCCATGGAGTTGCTGGTGGGTTTGAACTCCTGACCTTTTGGTTAACAATCAAGTGCCTTATCACTATGCCACAAGAGCTCCTTTTTGTTGTTTTTAGATGCTTTTGAGTCATCTCTGACTCATAGTGACCCCATGTGCAACAGAACAAAACACTGCCTGGTCCCATGCCAGCTTCATGATCCCTGCTATACCCAAGCCCATCATTGCAATCATTTTATCTATCCATCTCATTGAGGGCGTTCCCCTTTTTTGTTGACCTTCCACTTTACCAAGCATGATAGCCTTCTCCAGGGAATGGTTCCTTCTGACAACATGATCAAAGTAGGTGAAAGAAAGTCTGGCCATTCTAGCTTCCAAGGAGCATTCTGGCTGCACCTTTCCAGGACAGATTTGTTCATTGTTTTAGCAGTCCATGGTGCTCTCAGCATTCTTTGTCAACACAACTCAAAAGCACCAACTTTTCTTCGGTCTTCCTTATTCATTGTCCAGCTCTCACATGCATAAGAGGTGATTGAAAATACCATGGCTGGGGTTAGGCACACCTTAGTCTTCAAGGAGACATTTTTGCTCCTCAGTACTTGAAAGAGGTCTTTTGTAGCACATCTTCCCAATACAATATGTTGTCTGATGTCTTGATTGTTGCTTCCATAGGTGTTGATGGTAGAACCAAGTAATATGAAATCTTTGACAACTTCAAACTTTTCTCCATTTATCTTGATGCTGCTTATAGGTCCAGTTGTGAGGATTTTTGTTTTCTTTATATTGAGATGCAATCCATACTACAGACTGTATTTTTCAATCTTCATCAGTAAGTGCTTCAACTCATCCTTACTTTCAGCAAGGAAAGTTGTGTTGTGTGTGTATCATAGGTTGAGTCTTCCCCCAATCCTGATACTGTGTTCTTCTTCATATAGTTCAGCTTCTCAGATTATTTCTTCAGCATACAGATTGAATAAGTATGGTGAAAGGATATAATCCTGACACACTTTCTTCCTGATTTTGAACCATGCAATATCCACTTGTTCTGTTCAAATGACAGCCTCCTGATCTATGTATAGTTTCCTTATGAGTACACTCAAGTGTTCTGGAATTCCCATTCTTCTCAATGTCATCCACAATATGTTATCATCCACATAGTTGGATGCTTTTGCATAGTCAATAAAACATAAGGAAAACATCTTTCTGATATTCTTTGCTTTCAGCCAAGATCCATCTGACATCAACAGTGATATCCCTCATTCCACATCCTCTTCTGAATCCAGCTTGCATTTCTGGAAACCCTGTTGATATACTGCTGCAACTGTTTTTGAATTATCTTCAGAAAGATTTTACTTGCTTGTGATATTAATGGCATTGCTTGATAATTTCCACATTCTGTGGAATTACCTTTCTTTGGAATGGGTACAAATATGGATCTCTTCCAGTCAGTTGGTCAGGTAGCTGTCTTCCAAATCTTGGCATAACCAAGTGAGTGCCCCCAGTGAGGCATCTGTTTATTGAAACATCTCAATGAGTATTCCATCAATTTCCATCAATTGCTGTTGTTAGGTGCCATCAATTTGATTCTCATTCATAGCAACCTTATGTACAATATAATGAAACATTGTGTAGTTCCGTGCTTTCCTCACAATTTATTGTTGTGTTTGAGCCTATAGTTTAAACTACTGTGTCTATCCATCTCATTGAGATTTTCCTCTCTTTCGCTTACACTTTTTTTTTATCAAACATGATGCCCTTCTCCAGACACTGGTCTCTCCTAATATCATGTCTAAAGTACATGAGGTAAAATTTCCCCCTCTCCTTTCTAAGGAGCATTCTGGCTGAATTTCTTCCAAGATAGATTTGTTCATTCTTCTGACAATCCATGATATATTCAGTATTTTAAATTCTTAAGATTCTACAATTTTTCTAGGATATGCCTAAGTGTGACTGTCAGTTTATTACTGCTATTTGGAACCAGTTGAAAATGAAGGTTGTAGTAGTTCATCATCTTCCATGTGGGAGACCCAGGTTTGATTTTCTGCCAATGCTTTTCTGGCACAATCACTCCCTGTCACTGGAAGCTTGCATGATGCTTTGACACAAGAGGTTTCAACACAGTTTCCAGATCAAGATAGACTAGGAAAAAAGGCTTGGCCATCTCAATGGTCTGATCCCTAACCAATCATGAGGTTAGTGAAGATTGGGCAGCATTTCATTTAATTATGTATAAGTGCACCATGAATTGGTGTAGACTTGACAGTAGTTAACACCCCTATGAATCTAAATATTTATATGATTTCTTACCTTGGAAAATTTTCTAGTATTTCTTTTATTATTTTCTTCCCTTCATTCTCTGTTCTCTCCTGGAACACACTGACTCATCATCACTATACTGAATGCCAGCCTTTCCATATTCATGAGTAGGAAAAATCTGACTGCAGAATCCATTTTGAATATAACCTTATATGAAGAATCTTTGTCATTGTCTAGAGGACCATTCTGCTTTGAGGCTTTATTTATTCTGAGCATGAAATTCTCTGGGCTTTGTGGGATAAACTGTTCTTTCTGATAGAAAAACATTTCTCCACATGTTTTTTGGCTGTGGTTTATTCTCCTTGTTTTTCTACTAATTGTATCCTACCTCTTCTGTAACTTCCAGAATTTCTCACAAGGTCTGGCCTACTGTTGAAATTCACTCTTGATGTACATACAGGTTCATCCTTTTCAAATACACTTTTGTTTTACTATGTCATTAGAATTGTTGGAAGGACTGGGAGTAAATCCGTGTGCTCAATCTACCATTTTGAGTCCAGTCTCTGATGATTTCTAACCTATTTTTTTACCCATATTTTTATACTTTTCCTGTCAACCTTTCAACCCATATTGGTGTTGGATTTCCTGTAATTTCTTGACTTTATTTAGGGTACAAGCATAATTTGTGGCTGCCTCTGAATATAAACAAGCACTTTTTCTCCCTCCTTGGGAGAAGTATTTGTTAGTAATGATAAAGCTGAAGTTTTTTTTTTTTTTTTTTTAAATCTCATTTTTAACAGAAATAAAGCTGTGTGACATTGGGATGAGAATGTTCATTTAAGAATAATCCCTTAAAATTCTTTGGTATGCCCAAGTTTAAATTTATTTATGCCATAAACTAGCAATGTACATCAATGCAAGCTCTTAAATTTGAGAGAAGACTAACTTATGTACTTTAATTAAACTGCCAATTTAGGTGATTTTTCAAATGCTACATGCAGTCCAATTAGATTTTCTGGTTTATACAAACACACAAAAAGATATAATTAAAATACTTTCAATGTCATTGCCTAAGGCAAATTTAGTGCTAGAGAAAGGTGCTCAAATTGTACCTTCACAGGATGATAATCTTGCATATGGGTAGCACAAAGTGTCCCAATGATATTATGCTCAATTAGCAGAAATCAATTGAAACAAATGTCAAATGAACAAGGTAAAAATGATTTTAAAAGTAATGAGGAGCAGACAATATATCAAAGAAACTGAGCAGGTTTTGCTTTTCATTTTACTTCTGTTTGATTTTTTAAAGGAAACCTGTTTTTCTGGAATTTCTAATATAACATTGCTGTTGTTGTTAAGTGCCCTAGAGTTGGTCCCAATGCATAGCAACCCTAGTTACAACAGAACAAGACATTACTCGGCTCTGCACCATAAAGGCATAGATTAATGTTTTAAGAAGAATAACTGATTTTGTGTTTATGAAGATGATGATTCAGTCTATTTTGCTGCATTGTTATGGAAAACTTCAGTAAAAATGAAGTAAACATTAACACATAAAAGGAGAAATATTTAAAGAACTACTGTAATAACTACATTTCTATGAAATGGTAAATACAATTTTTTTAAGTTCATGAAGAGACAGAAAATGAGGTCCAGAAGAGTCAGACTTGATTTTCTCATCTATGGGTGACAAATCCCCAAGTAGGAGAGACTGAGCCCCTGCAGTCAATAACACCAAGTACCACAAGTAAGATCCATCTGGCTGAACCTTATGCACTTATGATTCATGCAAAGATATTTACTATCTAGTTAAGAAGCCCCCATAGACACTTGAAATTGAAAGTTAGTCCAGAAAAGCATTAACTGAAGTGGTTCAAAGCTGCTGCTGTCACTAGTCAAACTAAATAATCAGTATAATGATTGTCCAGATTTCCATTAAAATCAAACATTTTCCATCTGGTTAGCAGTGTGTGGATGTACCACAGTTCTGGAGATAAATGTAATGATAATAAACACTACTGGACATTGGAAATCAAAAGTGGGAGAGGAAAAGACATTTTCTCAAGGAATTTTTTGATGCATAAAGGACAAACTACTGTCAAATTACAGCAAAGATTTATTTCAGATTACTAATACTACAGAGGGAGCTCTGGTAGCATAGTGGCTAAGACACTTGCCTGCTCACCAGAAGGCTGGCGGTTCAAACCCACCAGCCACTCCTCGGAAGGAAGGTTGGGCAATCCTACTTCCGTAGTGATACTGCCTCGGAAACCCAAGGAGGGGTCGCTATGAGTCAGGGCTGACTCGACGGCACATAACAACAACAACAACAACAACAACAATATAAATAAACCAAAATAACATGGGGCAAGACTCTAAATATTTGTTTTTTTGGGAACAGGGGTTTGGTAAATGAGATTGTGAACAGAGAAACCATATCCTTATTGTTTCTAAATAATTTCCTTGAATTTGTATTAAGTAACTTCTCACCTCTCACCTCCTCCTCTATTCTCCACCCCCAAATCCCACAACACTCATTATGCATAAGCAATACAGAAGATGAAGTATTAAATGTAAACCATTTTGGAGAAACACAGTTATTCAACAAAAGTAACAACTAAGTTACTTATTCTCCTCTCCTCCTCCATTATTATCTTCATTTTTATTAGTATTATATAGTGTTACAATTTCTAGTGGCTATTATATTAACTATGTCTTTTTTGTTTGTCCCAAGTTTTTAGACAGGTAATAGTATAGAAATTAATTTTTGTAAATCATATACAATATACTACAAAGGGTATTTGATACACGATTCTCAAATTCTGAAAAGTATTACTATTATTTACATTTTGAATATAAGATAAGAGGAATAATTTGTCCAAGACTGTATGTAGTACTTAATGGAGCTGAATTTTCCCAAGTATGTTGTTGTTGATAGGTTCCATTGAATCAGCTCCCATTCATGGTGACCCTAATCACAACAGAATGAAACACTGCCTAGTGCTATGCTGTTCTGGTTACCTAGTGTTGCTCTGACAACAATATACCACAAATGGGATGGTTTTAACAAACAGTTTATTCTCTTATAGTTTGGAGGCTTTAAGTCCAAGTTCAAAGTGCCAGGCTCTAGGGGCTGGGTGAAAGCCCCTCAACCTTGTGCTTCAGCTCTGCTTCCTGCTGCTGGCCCATTGGAGCTAGAGGCTTTTCTTCACTGAGACAGCTAGTGGCTGTTGAGACTGACAACCCCAAGGTTGACAAGTAAAAAGGCACAGTCCCAATGTTACTAAACCACATGGTAGACCATTAATTCAAGTCCATTAAACGTCCCAAGATAGGCAGATCATGGAAGGCTGCTGAACAACGACACGGCCATATGCAGGGTTCAAGCATGTCATAAGCTAAAGACCATTCCCAAAGCTGTTTCTTATATATGAGAAGCAGACCATATCCCTAAAACAGCTACTCAGCTGCTTGTGGTAGGTCCCACCATGGAGTTGATTGCCAGTCTCATCATGGGGAATAACTACCACCAGCTGCCCAGCCACTCAACCAGGCCCAGCCAAGTTGACACACAAACACACAAACTTAACCACCACATGCACCATCTTTATGATCCTTGCTATGCTATGCTTGAGCCCATCATTACAGCCACTGTGTCAATCCACCTCATTGAGGGTCTTCCCCTTTTTTGATGACCCTCTACTTTACCAAGCATGATATCATTCTCCAGGAAATAGTCACTTCTTACAAAATGACCAAAGAAAGTGAGATGAAGTCTGGCCATTCTCACTTGAAGGATGATTTGGGCTGTACTTATTCTAGGAGAGATTGGTTTATTCTTCTGGCAGTCCATGGTATTTTCAGTATTCTTCACCATCACCACAGTTCAAAGGTGTCAACTCTTCTATGGTCTTCCATATTCGCTTTAAAGAGGTCTTTTGCAGCAGATTTACCTAATGCAAAACTGATGTCTGACTGCTACTTCCATGGGTGTTGATTGTGAATGCAAGTAAAATGAAATCATTGATGATTTCAATCTTTTCTCCATTTATCATGAGGTTGCTTATTGGTTCAATTGTGAAAATTTCTGTTTATTTGATTTTGAGACACCATCCATACTGACTGTAGTTTTTGATTTTCATCAGTAAGTGCTTCAAGTCATCTTTAATTAAGGAAGGTTGTGTCATCTGCACATCACAGCTTATTAATGAGTCCACTCCTGATACCATCTTCTTCTTCATATAATCTAGCTTTTTGAATTATTTGCTCAACCTGCAGATTGAATAAGTATGGTGAAAGGATATACCCCCGACCCACACACTTCTTGATTTTAAACTATGAAGTATCACCTTGTTCTGTTTGAAAGACAGTTTTCTTAGTCTGTGTACAGGTTCCTCATGAGCACAATTAAGTATTCTGGAATTTCTGTTTTTGGCAACGTTATCCATAATATATTATGATCTACCCAGTCGAATGCATTTGAGTAGTCAATAAAACACAAGTAAACATCTTTCTGATATTCTTTGCTTTCAGCTAAGATCCATCAGACACCAGCAATGATATTCCTCATTCCATATCCTCTTCTGAATCCACCTTGCATTTCTGGAATTTCCCTGTCAATATATTGCTGCAACTGTTTTTGAATTATCTTTAGCAAACTTTTACTTACTTATGATATTAATGATATTGTTTGATAATTTCCACATTCTTTTGGATCACCTTTGTTTGAAATGGACACAAATATGGATCTCTTCCAGTCTGTTGGCCAGGTACCTGTTTTCCAAATTTCTTGGAGTAAATGAGTAAACTCCTCTAGCATTGCATTTGTTTGTTGAAACTTCTCAATGGGTATTCCCTCAGTTCCTGGAGCCTTGTTTTTCACCAATTATTTCAATGCAGCCTAGACTTCTTCCTTCAATATCAGTAGTGCTTGATCATATACTATCTCCTGAAATAGTGGAATATTGACCAATTATTTTTGGTACAGTAACTGTGTGTATTCCTTCCATCTTCTTTTGATGCTTCCTGCATTTTTCAATATTTGGCCCATAGAATTCTACAATACTGAAGCCCAAGGCTTGAATTTTTTTTCTTCAGTTCTTTCAGCTTGACAAATGTCAAGTGTGTTCTTCCCTGTTGGTTTTCTAACTCCAGGTCTTCATACATTTCATTATAATTATAAATTAGTTTTTTTCCATCTCTTTTATATGTTCTTAAACAAAATAAGTCATGTTAAAAGAGAAAATATAAGGCAGTAATAATTCTGGAGGAATATTTAAAGCATGTAATTTCTCTTTTTTATGTATTTAATTTTATTTTTGTAAAAATATACATAGCAAAACCCACTCCCATTCCACAGTTTCTAGACATAAGGTTCAGTGACATTGATCCCATTCTTCACATTGTGCCAACACCACTGTTGTTTTTGTTCTATTTGTTTCATTTCCAATTAATTAAATCCCCTGCTCCATAACCTTATCTATGCTTTAAAATAGCTATTGACCCTTTGATGTTATATGTTGTTGTTGTAGTTAGATGTGATCAAGTCATTTCCAACTCATAGTGACCCCACGTACAACAGAACAAAACACTCCCTGGTTCTGTGCCAGTCTCAATCCCTGCTATACCTGAGTCCATTGTTGAAGTCACTGTGTTAATCTACCTTGATGAGGCCCTTCCCCTTTTTCATTGACCCTTCACATTACCAAGCATGATAGCGTTCTCCAGGGAATGGTTACTTCTGACAACATAACCAAAGTAGGTAAGATGGAGTCTACCCATTCTCACATCCAAGGGAGCATTCTGTCTGCACATCTTCCAAGCCAGATTTTTTCATTCTTTTGCCAGTCCGTGGTACTTTCAGTATTCTTTGCCCACACCACAACTCAAAAGCATCAACTCTTGCTCAGTCTTCCTTATTCATTGTGCAGCTCTCACATACATATGAGGCTATTGAAATACCATGGCTTGGATTAGGTTCACCTTAGTCTACGAGGAGACATCTTTCCCCTCAGCACTTTAAAGAAGTCTTTTGCAGAAGATTTGCCCAGTGCAATACATCTTCTGATGTCTTGACTGCTGTTTCCATTAGTGTTTATTGTGGTGGATTATGTGTTGCTGTTAGGCTGGAGGTTATTCCACCAGTATTTCAAATACCAGCAGGGTCACCCATGGTGGACAGGTTTCAGTGGAGTTTCCAAACTAAGACAGACTTGGAAGAGGGAAGGGGCCATCTGCTTCTCAAAGAATTGGCCAGTGAAAAGCTTATGAATATCAGTAAAACATTGTCTGATATATTGCTGGAAAATTTTATGAATAGCCCTGAAACATTGTCTGATATACTGACAGAAGATGAGCCCCTCAGGTTGGAAGGCACTCAAAATGTGACTGGGGAAGAGCTGCCTCGTCAGAGTAGAGCTGACCTTAAAGATATGAATGGAGTAAAGCTTTGGGGATCTCCATTTGCTGATATGGCATGACTCAAAATGAGAAGAAACAGCTGCAAACATCCATTAATAGTTGGAACATAGAATGTATGAAGTATGAATCTAGGAAAATTGAAGTTATCAAAAATGAAATGAAACATATAAAGATTGATATCCTAGGCATCAGTGAACTGAAATGGACTGGTTTGGGCCATTTTGAATCAGACAACCATATGATCCACTATGCTGGGAATGACAAATTGAAGAGGAATAGCATGGCATTCATTGTCACAAAAAATATTTCAAGATCTATCCTGAAGTACAATGCTGTCTGTGATAGGATAATAGCCATACACCTATGAGGAAGACCAGTTAGTACTACTATTATTCAAATTTATGTACCAACCACCAAAGCCAAAGATGAGGAAATTTAAAGCTTTTACCAAATTCTGCAGTCTGAAATTGACCAAACGTATAATCAAAATGTGTTGATTATCACTGGTGATTGGAATACAGAAGTTAGAAACAAAGAAGAATCACCGGTAGTTGGAAAATTGGCCTTGGTGATAGAAACAATGTTGGAGATCACATGGTTGAATTTTGTAAGATCAATGACTTGTTTATTGCAAATATTTCAACACAAATGGTGGCTATACACATGTACTTCACCAGATGGAGTACACAGGAATCAGATTGACTCCATCTGTGGAAAGAGGAGATGGAGAAGCTTAATATCTTCAGTTAAAACTAGGCCAGGAGCCGACTATGAAACAGGCCATCAACTGTTCATATGCAAGTTCAAGTTGAAGCTGAAGACAATGAATACAAATTTTTTATTATTATTATTTTCCACAGTAAGTTCCATTTTTCATTTTCCATAGTGATGGATGAGGGTTACAATTTCCTCACAGGCCCTTGAATATGTTATTTTCAGTTTGTCTTTCAAATCTTAGCCACCCTGTGGTTTTGATTTGTAATTCTCACATGGCAAATGGTGCTGGCCATTTTTTCATATGTTTATTGGCCATTTGAATATTTCCTTTGATGAAATGTCTGGTGAGTTATTTGCATTTATTAACTGGTAGAAATTTTGTATACATTTTAGATATTAGATCTTTATCAATTATATCATTTCCAAAGACTTTTTCACAGTCTGTAGGCTGTCTCTTTGTTTTTTTGATAAAGTCTTTTGAGGAATATATGTATTTAACTTTATAAAGTCCTAGTTGTCTTTTTTATTTCTGCTTGTGCATTTCTTGTTGCTTGTTGTGTTTTATACTCTAT
>NW_006921896.1:199855-201910 GCF_000298275.1 Orycteropus afer afer
GGTAGCTGTGGCTTTGTTCTAGAATAGATTCTGAAAGTGGTAAGGTGTTTATAATACAAAGTAGTTATATTCTTGATATCCCTCTATGTTATTTTTAAATTTCCCTCTATGTATTTTTTCCCCCACTGTCTATTTATTCCTGTTTGTTCTGAATAGTTCTATGGTTGTGCTGGGATAGGCAAGGGCCTGAAAGACACCTACTGAATCTCTTACTAGCAAACTAATTAAAGATCTCAGATTTAGTGAGTCCTTGTACTTCATTACAACACCTAAGCAATGCCTCAAAAGAAACTGAAAGTTCTACATGCAATGGAGTAAAAATATAGCCTCATCCAAATTATCTAACCAACATAAAATCTTTGACTAAATGGATGTTTGGGCTATTTATTTTGATCTCAAGACTTACTGTTTATTTAAAACCTTTGACAAAACAGAAATAAAACTCATTGCTGTTGAGTTGATTCTGACTCATGACAACCCCAAGTGTTACAGACTAGAACTACTTCATTAGGCTTCCTTCAGTATAATATTTATAGAAGCAGATTGCCAGGTCTTTCTTTTGCAGTGCCCCTGAGGAGTGCAAACCACCAATCTTAAGGTTAGTAGTCAAGAGCAAAGCATTTGCCATACCCAACCAAAACCAGAACCAAACTCATTGCCGTTGAGTCGAATCTGACTCACAGTGACCCCTCTTGGGTTTCCAAGGCAGTATCATAGAAATAGATTGTCCAACCTTTCTTCTGAGTAGTGGCTGGTGGGTTTGAATCACAAGCCTTCTGGTTAGCAGTCAAGTGCCTTAGGCACTATGCCACCAGAGCTCCCAACCAGAGACCCTTAAATATGTGTGTGTTGTTGCTGTTGTTGTTGTTGTTATGTGCCGTTGAGTCAGCCCCGACTCATAGCAACCAACCCTCCTTGGGTTTCCGAGGCAGTATGTTAGTAGAGTCTTTAAAAAATCATGTCATCTTATTCTAGCAGGGTCACATGTCCACATTTTGTTGTTATGTGCCATCGAGTCAGACCTGACTCATAGTGATCCCTCCTTGGATTTCCAAGGTGATATCACTTACAGAAGTAGATTGCCCAACCTTCCTTCCAAGGAGTGGCTGGTGGGTTTGAACCACCAGCCTTCTGGGTAACAGTCAAGTGCCTTAGGCACTATGTTACCAGAGCTCCCACATTTCCACATAAGTCTATATAAATCAGAAGGCAAGATATGCAGCACAAATGCAGGGCTTTTAACCAGATATTCCCAAGGTCAGGTACCTTAGAATGACAGGGTTTCATTGTCTGTGTGTTGAGACTTCTGAAAAAGGCAATGACGTCCAAATATTTCTACAAGATTGAGTCCCATCAAGTCAGCAACTAAATCAAATGGTCCAGGTCAGTGGTCAGGATGAATATACTCTTTGAAATATCCTCTGATCCAATTACTCCAAAAAGCAAGTGCCAAACAGAATTCATATTAAAACTGAGTATTGAAAAAAAAAAAAACGGCTGCCAGTTAATTTTACAAATTCAAGTAAAAGTTCAAAGAGAACTAAGAGTAAAATTTTTTAGAATTTTTACTTCAAAATGAATAAAAATTATGTATTTTTGCTTTCAGAATGAAATGCATTGGTGCTATTTGCACTAAAAAATATAAGCTTTAATTTTTCATTATGGAAGCTACATTAAGAAAGCTACCTTTACAACTATGTAGTTTACTTTAGCATTTAAAAAATTTTAAAATGACTGCATATGAAAAATGGTGTATTATAAGCAAATTAAAAGATAAAATATTCAAGTAATATACCATGTACTTGGAGTACATATATGGACATATGCACATTGTTGAGTTCAATAAGGTTATGTTTTCAAAGGAGCTCTGGTGGAGTATTCAAGATCATACTTTGGCTCTCTTGGACTTGTTTGAATTGTCTTTAACTTCAAGTTGAATTTGCATATGAGCAGTTGATGATTTTTTCCACAAGCAGCTCCTGGCCTGGTTTTGGCTGAAGATATTGAGCTTTTCCACTGCCTCTTGCCACAGATGTAGTCAATCTGATTCCTGTG
>NW_006921896.1:206102-216406 GCF_000298275.1 Orycteropus afer afer
GGGCAGTGTTTCGTTCTGCTGTGCATGGGGTCGCTATGAGTCGGAAACGACTCGACGGCACTTAACAACAACAACAACAACAACATACTTGTAGATGTAATCTGGAAATAGTGACATCTTTGTTATATTAATGAGACCACATCCCTGTAGAGTGTGTCTTAAACTGAATCACTTCATAGACAGGAAGCAATGGTGTGGTAGTTAAGGTTGTGTGTCAACCTGACTGGGCTATGATTTTGAGTGGTTTGGCAGCTAGATACAGTTATTCTCCATGATGAGATTTGATGTGGTATAATTACCTTCATGGTGGACTCTGCTATTAGTAGTTAATCAATTCAAGGAGTGTAGTCTTTGGGGTATGGCCTGTTTGCAGTGTATATGGCAAGGATCCTGCATTTGGCTTTTGAGTCTTCATGTCCAGTTTGCTGGACTTGAGCCAGCAGCCTGCTGTGTTGCCTGCTGATCTTGGGATTGTTGCCTTCACAGACTGTGAACCAACAATCTTCCATTTTACCTGTCAATCTTGGATTCTTCAGCATCAGCAGCCAGCAGCTGTGTGAGTCAGGAGAATCCTCCAGCTTCATCCAGTGGGTCTGGAAGGCAGAACTGAAGGCCAAGGTTGAGGGGCCTCCACCCAGACCTTTGAGCTGGCACTCTTGACTTGAACTTCTAGCCTATTCTTCCTCAAGACTCAGCACTCTGAATTCAGACTTTTAGCCTCCTAAAATTTAAGGGAATAAATTTCTGTTTGTTGCAGCCACCAACTTGTGGTATTTCTGTTATAGCAGCACTAGAGAATTAAGACAAATAGATACCATGTCATGTGAATATCTCTATGAACTAAGAGATGCTGGAAGAGACAAGAATCTTTCCCAGAGCTGACAGAAATAGAGCCTTCCCGAGAGCCTTTCCTAAAGCCAATGCCCCAAATTCAGATTTCTAGCCTTCTGAACTGTGAGAAAATGAATTTATCTTTTTAAAACCTACTCTCTTAAAGTATTTCTGTTACTGTGGAACTAAGAAACTAAGATGGATGATTATAATTAGAGATGTGCCAATATTTTGTTTTGGTCAAAATCTATCTCACATCATTCAGTATCACAAATGTTCAGTGTTGTGACTAGAGAAACAACCTACTGTTTCTCATTGCTGAGGCACTGTTATTTCTGCACCATAATGTAAAAAATTGATTATAAAAATAATTTATTTGGAAATAAAAAATTCATAATTATTTCTTTGTTTTAGATATTCATTCTAAAAGTTAATAGTCTGCTTTGGTCAAATACTAATTTTTGATAGTTGGCACTTTGTCAAATGCATCTCTAATGTATATGAATATCTGTGGGATATAGGTATGTATGTGTGTATGTGAATTGCACATCTGAGCATGTTAATTGACACTTGCATATATTCCATAGGCCAAAAATATATATCTTATAGTGAATGAGTTTGTGAAAGCAAGTATAAATAATTTTCTATAAAGGAAGGTAAATATTTGATCTTTTATATATTTCCTATTGTTATTTTTTTCTAGTTAAGATGAAATGTATTATACTGCACATGTATAGTAATATATGTACTTATAAATAAAAATAGTTTATTTTTGGACTTGAATCATATATTTCCATTAACCTTTCCTGCCATAAAATTGATCATGAATTAATACTAATGTCTTCTTATGTATCTATATTAAGAGAAATGTGGTCATTTTCTTCTCCAAAATCTAGTTTGTGGTGTTAGTTCCTTTGAGTTTGAAGAATCATTAGTTAAAGATAAATATAGGAGGGTCACATAAAATACATCCTACTTTTTTCTCCTAGACTGAAATTTGATGCTTACTCTATTTACAGATATTTCTTCTCTATATTCTGACTCATAGCCACACCATGTGTGCAGAGCAGAACTGCTCTGTAGAGTTTTTATGACATTGACCTTTCTGAAGCAGATTTCCATGTCTTTCTTCCAAGATGCCTCTGAGTGGATTCAAAACATCAACTCTTCAATTCATAGCTGATCACTTAACCATTAATGCCATCCCAGAACTCATATCTATTTTCTTTCTGCCAACTCTAACAACTTCTTTGACAAGCTACAACCATGTTCTCTATTAGTGATCTGGTGAATAAAGACAGCCTTGCAAGTGGGATAGCTTTTTGGATTTTTTTTTTTTTTTCATGGTAACCTGTTGCCCTAATTTCTGCTCAACTGCCAGGAACTGATGAATTCTAAGATCTTTTGATTTGGACAGAATTCGTAACAGTATACCCATGAAATTGGATTTTCTTTGGATTTTCATTGTCCACATTAGACAGTTTTTGCTAACTTGTTATCTGGGTGAAGTCAATAGGAAAGGGTATATAAATGAAAATTAGTGGTAAAGCCAACTTATTATACATGATAGAATATTAAAATAATAAAAATATTTTAATAATAATAAAGATAATCTTTTTATAAATAGATAATGAAGAGATGTCAAAGTAATCTAGTTGCTTTACAAACAAAAACTATAATCTCCTTTTCAATATTTTAGCTAAAATAACTTTTGGAGTGTGCTCAAACACTTTCTGTGAATCAGATTTGACTCCTTTAGTTAGAACTAATCACTCCCTTCTTGTGTATTTACAGAACTTTGAGATCTGGAGAATGCATTATGTGCTTGTGTGTGCTTCTGGGTTATGTATGTATTTTTAGAAGCCACCTTTGTATTTTCAGGAGTTGTATAAGTATCTGAAATGTGGGTGACTCAAATAACCTCTTCCAATGATAAGAATCCTGTGTCCTTGGAAATCAGTCCATTCATTTATGAAAGCTCTAATTTTTTATAAAGTTATTATATTGAGCTGATTTCTTTCTACCATAGATTCTACTGAGTGACCCTTCTTTATTCTCTTGCCACAATACGAAAAAATCTCAAATATGTATTACATGCATTTGTTTCACATCAAATTATTGAAGAAATTAATAACATTTTCTACCACCTGTATCCTAGATAAAAGAAACACTTTTATCTAGTGCAGTGGTTAAGTGTTGAGCTGTAAACTGAAATGTTGGTAGTCCAAACCCACCAGCTGCTATGTGGGAGAAAGATGTGGCAGACTATTTCCATAAATATTACAGCCTTGCAAACATTATGGGGAATTTCTATTCTGTTATATAGGGTGACTATGAGTTGGAATTGACTTGATGGCAACAGGTATTGGTTTGGTTTGGTTTTCATTATACCCTAGATATTCTCCATATTAAGTGTCTTAGGCTGTGTTCTCTACAGAAGCAAAACCAGTGAGGCATGTGTGTGTGATATATATATATATATATATATAGAGAGAGAGAGAGAGAGAGAGAGAGAGAGCTAAGGTGGCACAGTGCCTAAGGCATTTGACTGCTAACCCGAAGATTGGTGGTTCAAACCCACAACTGCTCTGTGTGGGCAATCTACTTCCATAAAGATTTATCACTTCCACTTTGGAACCCATTGGGGGTTGCTATGAGTTGAAATCAACTCAATGGCAGTGTGTATATATATGCACACACACACAAGAGCTCTGGTAGCATAGTGACTAAGGCACTTGACTGCTAACCAGAAGGCTGGTGGTTCAAGGAAGATGGGGCAATCTACTTCCATAGTAATACTGACTCAGAAACCCAAGGAGGGGTCGCTATGAGCTGGGTCCGACTCAACAGCACATAACAACAACAACAACAACACACACACACACACACACACACACATATGGAGAGAGAAAAATTTACCTCAAGGAAATGGCTTAAGTAGCTGTGGAGGCAGGCAAGTCCATAGGTTAAATGTTAAGCTGAAGGTTTCTCCTGACTCATGTTAGCTGCAGCTACTGATGAGCCCAAGATCAGCAGACAAGACAGCAAGCTGCTGGCTTTGGAGACTGAGGAATCTAGCATTGGCAGGTAAAATGGCAGGCTGTTGCTGCATTGTCTGCAAATACAACAATCCCAAAATTGACAGGTGTGTTAGGCTGGGTTCTCTAGAGAAGCAAAACCAGTAAAGTTTATTTATATGTATATATAGAGAAATTTATCTTAGGAAAATGGCTCACACATTGATAGATGCTGGCAAGTCCCTAGTTCTTGGATCAAATGTCAGGCTGGAGGCTTTTCCTGATTCACCCAGCTGCAGAGGCTGATGAGCTCAAGGTTAGCAGTCAGTATAACAGCTGTTGGCTCCAATGAATGATGAATCCAAATCACCAGGCCAAATTGTGGATTGCTCATTCACGGACAGTTGTAGGAAGAACAATAGGATCCCGATCCACAGAAGAGTGTCTCTTTTCCCAGAATGTCCATAAATATATGGGAAGCAGGCCACAACCCTAGGGAAACTCCCTTTCAAATGATTGGATGCTCAAAACATACATCTGATCTCATCATGGGAATAACACACATCACAAGTGCTTAAACCACTCAGAATGGTTGTCCTGCCAAGTTGACAATTCCAACTATCACAGTTCACCCCTTGTCAACTTGACAGTTGGACACACCCCCTTAACCATATATAATCTCTAAATAAGGGCAATTATAAAGTCATATTTGTGCCAAACCTGATTCACTGACACACGTACAACTGAAACTCATTAACCCCATTTATATTTCATAGTTCATTACAAAAGGAAACAAAAATATTTGATGTACATATACAACAAAGAAATATAACAATCACAGTCCTCATTTCTGCAACTGGTCACATGATCATAGCTGATATTCAGAACTACATTTTTTTGTCACTACCCATTCTGTATTTCCCTTGCCCTCAGAAAGCACCTCAGCTGGTCGTGGTTCTTTGCCTGGTGGGGTGACACAAACCTTCATTCCTGAAGGGTCTGGGCCACTAGTAGTCATATCAGAATTGAGTTGCTGTAATATTTCATTGACTTTAATCACAGGGCATGGTAGTACTTAGAGACATCATAAAGAATCTCTTGTATTTCAGACATATTCTTCTTTACCTCCGTTATGTAATGTCAATCCAATTTCCATTTGGTGATCAGGATCTATTACACCAGATATTACACTAATACCTTTATTTGTCTGTTGATCCAGAGGCATGAAGAAGCCAAAATGGCTGGGTGCCATTCTTAATTTCCAGTTCAATGCAATCAGTATTGTGTCTCCAGGCGGGAGTGTTCCTCCTTTTGGGACTAAGATCTCCAGACCTGCAAAGCATACGGTAGCATGGACAGGAAGAAAAAATTTAGTAAGTGGGTCACTAGGGGTAATAGTGAGTGGCACCACTCCTGTTTCTACCCCTTGGATCCTGGACCATGAATCTTGGGCTATTGGAGAAGCAGCACCTTATATTGGATGCTGGTTTAGAGCATCCTGGAGAACATTGTCCCAACCCTTCAAGGTATTGCCATCTAGCTGGCACCATAATTGTGAATTCCATGAGCATATGCACATTGCTGCACTTCATTTGCTGTGAAGTGAGTCCCTTGGTCCAAAGCAATGATGTGTGGGATACCATGATGGTGGATAAATATTCTGTAAGTTCATGGATGGTAGTTTTGGCTGAAACATTGCATGCAAGGAAGGTGAATCCATACCCAGAATAAGTATCTATTCCAGTAAGAACAAAACACTGTCCTTTCCATGATGGAAGTTGTCCAACTTGCCATCAAGTTGCTGGCTGATCACCCTACAGAATGGTTCCATATCATAGACTCGGTGTTGGTCTCTGCTGCTGGTAGACTGGGGATTCAGCAGTGGTGGTAGCAAAATCAGACTTGGTAAGTGGAAGTCCATGTTGCTGAGCCCAACCAACTTCCTTATACTCTTCATGCTAACAAAATTGCAGAAAAGTATCAAACATATGATCACCTAGAGCTTCACTTCTCAAAAATACTTGATCTATTGGTGGTGCTATTTTGCCTATTAATGTTTCCACCTCATGTCATGGATTAACAGGGCCCTCTGTACTAATGGAGGCAGAGTCATCATTTATGATTAATCAAATTGGAGAATCAAAACAGAATCTATGAGAACCGAATTAGGGAGCCCATCCTTATGATTTTGTCTCTCTAGAATCTAGAACCATTCTTGCTTGGTACCAAGTGTATTAGGCTGGCTTCTCTAGAGAAGAAAAAACAGTAAAGGTTATATATATATATATATATATATATATATAGAGAGAGAGAGAGAGAGAGAGAGAGAGAGAGAGAGAGAGATTTATCTTAGGAAAATGGCTCACACACTGATAGATGCTGATAAGTCCCAAATTCTTGGATCAAACATCAAGCTGGAGACTTTTCCTGACATGCACAGCTGCAGGGGCTGATAAACTCAAGGTTGACAGGCAATATACTGGCTGTTGACTCCAATGAATGACAAATCCAAGATCACCAGGCCAAATGGTGGATTGTTCACTCACAGACAATTGTAAGCAGCAGAACAGGATTCTGATCCACAGAAAAGTGTCCCTTTTCCCAGGATGTCCATAAATATATTGGAAGCAGGCCACAACCCTAGGGAAACTCCTTTTCAGCAGATTGGCTGCTCAAAACATATGCATCTGATCTCATCATGGGAAGAACACACATTACAACTGCTTAAACCACTCAGAATGGTGATCCATCCAAGTTGACAAACAATTCCAACTATCACAGCAAGCAATACAGCAGCTTACTGGTTCAAGTCAAAGAAATAGAAATAAGATGATGATCCTGTCAGAGTGGCATGAGGTAACCAGAACACTATTAAACCACTGAGAATCATGGTTCAGCCAAGTTGACACACAACCTTAACTATCATCCTATGTTTCCCATCCCAGGTTGCTCTAAACATATACCATGTGGCATGGTTTCAGTAATTTTATACAATCTCTTGGTTCTTCTTATTCTAAAAAAATTATATATTTCTGTATTACTTAGAAGAGATGATATTCAAATTGAATTACTATATGTTTGAGCATATAAGCAAGATCTATGTGGTTCTAGAAATCCCATTTTGGGGAGAGAATGATCTATCTGTAATATGTTACATGTGAAAACTGATGTTATACTTCTTTGTTTAGGACAGAGTTATACAACACATTTTCGATAAAGATTTAATAGGTGGTTCAAACCCACCAGCCACTCTTCAGAAGGAAAATTGAGCAAGCAACTTCTGTAGAGACACTGCCTTGGAAACGCAAGGATGGATTGTTATGGGTCAAATAGACTCAATGGCAGTTGGTCTGGTTTTGGTTTGTTGACAAGTAAACACCCACAGTTCTTAAGCACTCTTCTGTTAATAGAATGGTCAGTAGTTCATATCCTCCAACCACTGTGCTGAAGAAAGGTGTCTCAGTATGCTTCCTTCAGGATCACAGCTATGAAAATCCTGTGGGTCAGTTTTGCTCTGTCCTATAAGCCTATGAGTCAGAATCCACTCAATCACAAAGAGTTTGGTTGGTTTTTTATAGACTTGCATGGAGTTTCTGTGTCGTTAAACCCTTGATATTGAAGGAATATGGGGAGAAAATATTGAATGACACTGGAAGCATAAAAAAAAAAAAAATGACAAATACACAGGTTCACTGTATCAAAAAAATTGGTTTATGTTCAACCATTTCAACATGTAGCACAGAGCTGGTGGTATTAAAGGAAGAAGCCCACACTGTACTGAAGGCTTTGGCAAAAATAAGGTTCCAGAAATTGACTAAATATCAGCTGAAACGTTTCAACAAACTGATGTAACACTGGAAGCATTTATTCTTCTATGCCAAGAAATTTGGAAGAACTGGGCAACCTATTGGACAAAATCCATATTAAAAAAAAAAAAAAAAAAAAAAGATCCAACAGGATGAGGGAGTTTTTGAACAATGCCATTAATACTACACACAATTTTTTTGGAAGATAACTCAAAAATGATTGCAGCAGTATTGACAGGAAAACTTCCGGAAATTCAAGCTAGATTCAGAAGAGGATGTGGAATGAGGATATTATGGCTGATTACAGAAGGATCTTGGCTGAAAACAAAGACTATCAGAAAAATATTCATTTATGTTTTCTTGACTTTGCAAAGACATTTGACTGTGTGGATCATAATAAATTATGGATAACTTTGTGAAGAATGGAATTCTAGAATGCTTAATTTTGCTCATACTGGATAATGAATTTTTGTTTGCAAATGTTCCTCCTGGTCATAGTGTCCATTCATCTAAGCCCTGAATAAGATTTAACAGTACATTCTCAGTGTCACAGTCATCCTTTGCCCCCTACCAAATGTGCAACTCATGGATTCCCATGGCCAATCTGTGCCACCCTAAAACAATTGGTGGCACCTTATATCATCCTCAGATTTGCTTCCTTTCTGTGTTCCCTTTTTGTGGTATTGTCCAGTCCTGTCCCAAAATGCATGAGTGAGTGATACTATTGGGTAATCCATCCCATTTATTGTGCCACACCTACTCCTCCTTTCTCTCTCTTTTGGACTCAGCTGACTCTATAATAACTAAGCACCCATCCAAAGTTCTGAGGTCAAAATCTGTCCTTGTTTTTATTCATTGTTCTGTGGATTAGTTGCTAAGGGAGTAAATAGGAGCATTCACTCACTTTGGCATCTTGCTCCATCTCCCCAGAGTTAATATTTCTGCTTCTGTAACTCTTTTAAGATCTAGCCAGAAAATATGCATATTTCTTTAAATGTTTTTCCATTTATTGCTGTTGTTCACAATCAGCACATCGTGGTTGCCTATTTGGTTAATTTCAGACTCCAGAAGCTGGTAAAAATCTTCAATTTCCTCATCTTTGGTTTTGGTGATTGGCACATAAATTTGAATAATAGTAGTATTAAATGGCTGGTTACCACTGGTGATTGGAAAGCAAAAGTTGGAAACAAAGAATAATCACTGGTAGATGGAAAAATTGGCCTTGGAGACAGATATAATGCTGGAAATCACATGATAGACTTTTGCAAGACCAACAATTTATTCATTGAAATACCTTTTTCAACAACAGAATTGGTGCCTATACATGAGGACATCACCAGATGGAATACACAAGAATCAGATTGACTACATTTGTGGTAAGAGACATCTGAGAAACTCAGTATCTTCAGCTAAAACAAGGCCAAGAGCCGATTGTGAAACAGACCAACAACTGCTCATGCAAATTCAACTTGAAGTTGAAATTAAACAATTAAAACAAGCCCATGAGAGCCACCATATGACTTTAAATATATCTCTACTGAATTTAGAGACCATCTAAAGGATAGATTTGATGCATTGAACACCAATGACCAAAAAATGAGAGGACTAGTGGGATGATATCAAGAACATCATACATGAAGAAAGCAAGAGGTCAGTAAAAATACAAGAAATAAAGAAAAGACTAAAATGCATGTTCACTTGTGTTTATTGACTATGCAAAAACATTTGGTTGTGTGGATCATAACAAATTATGGATAACATTGAGAAGAATGGGATTTCCAGAACACTTAATTGTGCTCATGAGGAATTTGTACATAGACCAGGACACTGTAGTTTGAACAGAACAAGGGAACACTGTTGTTGTTGTTGTTATGTGCCATCGAGTCAAACCCGACTCATAGCGACCCCTCCTTGGGTTTCCAAGGCAGTATCACTACGGAAGTAGGATTGCCCAACCTTCCTTCCGAGGAGTGGCTGGTGGGTTTGAACCGCCAGCCGTCTGGTTAGCAGGCAAGTGTCTTAGCCACTATGCTACCAGAGCATGGTTTAAAATCAAGAAGAGAGTGTGTCAGAGTTGTGCCCTTTCACCATACTTATTCAATCTGTATGCTGAACAAATAATCACAGAAAGTGGACTAAATGAAGAAGAATGTGGCATCAGGATTGAAGGAACTCAATAACAACCTGAATTATGCATATGACGTAACTTTTCTCGCTGAAAGTGAGGATGACTTGAGGCACTTACTGATGAGGATTGAAGACTACAGTCTGCAGTATGGATTGCACCTCAACATAAGGAAAACAAAAATCCTCACAACATAACCAATAAGCAGCATCATGATAAATGGACAAAAGATTAATGTTGTCAAAGACTTCATATTACTTGGTTCTACAGTCAAAACCAGTGGAAGCTCACCTACTTTTGTCATGTTGTAAGAAGGGACCATTCCCTGGAGAAGGATATCATGCTTGGTAGAGTGGAGGGGCAATGAAAAAGGGGAAGCCCCTCAACGAGATGGATTGACACAGTGGCTGCAATGATGGGCTTAGGTAGCAAAAATCGTGGGGCTGGCACAGGACCAGGCAGTGTTTCGTTCTGCTGTGCATGAGGTTGCTATGAGTCAGAGACAACTCGACGGCACCTAACAAC
>NW_006921896.1:216936-218712 GCF_000298275.1 Orycteropus afer afer
TTTTTTTTTTTTTTTTTTTTTTCTGGTTGTTAACACCATAATTCAAAGGCATTAATTCTTCAGTATTCCTTATTCATTGATTCGTTGTTCAAATGTTCAGCTTTCATGTGCATATGAGGTGATTGATAATACCATGATTTGGGTCATTAGTCCTCAACGTGACATCTTTGCTTTCTAACCCTTTCAAGAGTTCTTTTGCAGCCCAATAAAATATGTTGTTTCATGACTTGATTACTGTTTCCATGGATGGTGACTGTGAATTCAAGTAAAAGGAATACTTGACAACTTTAATCTTTTCTCTGTTTAACATGAAGTTGCTTATTAATCCAGTTGTGAGGATTTTTGTTTTCTTTATGTTGAGGCAAAATCTATACTGATAGATAGATCTTCATCATTAAGTATTTCAAGTCCTCTTTACATTCAGTAAGCAAGATTCTATTATTTGCATATTGCAGGATATTAATGAATCTTCCTCCAGTCCTGGTGCCACATTCTTCTTCATAGTCCAGCTTCTTGGATTATTTGTTCAGCATGTAGATTAAACAAATATGGTCAAAATATATAACCCTGACACACACATTTCCTGATTTATAACCAAAATATGTCCTTGTTTTGTTTAAAAAACTGCACCTTGGTGATGTACAGGTTCAACATTATCACAATTAAGTGTTCTGGTATTCTCTTTGTTTGCATTGTTAACCATTATTTGTCATGATCCACACAGTCATATGTCTTTACAAAGCCAATACAACACAGACAAATACCTTTCTGTTATTCTCTGGTTTCAGCCAAGATCCATATGACATCAGCAATGATGTCCCTCATTCCATGTTCTCTTCTGAATTTTACTTGAATTTCTGGCAGTTCCCTGTTGATGTACTGCTATAATCATTTTTAAAATTATTTCCAAAAAAAATTTTACTTGTGCTTGATATTAAGAATATTATTTGATAATTTCTGCATTCTGTTGAATCACCTTTCTTTGGAATGAGCAAAAATTTGAATCTCTTCTAGTCCATTGGCCAGATAGGTCTCTTTCAAATTTCTTGGCACAGAGGAGTGAGCACATCCAACATTGTCTCTGTGTTGAAATATCTCAACTGGTATCCTGTCCAATCCTGGAGACCAGTTATTTTAGTGTAGCTTGGATTTCCTCCTTCAGTACTATCAGTTCTTGATCATATACTACCTCCTGAAATGGTTGGATTTCAAACAATTATTTTTGGTAGAGTTACTCTGTGTATTGCTTCTATTTTCTCTTGATACTTCCTGTGTCATTCAATATTTTGCTCATAGAATACTTCAGTATTGCAACTTGAGGCTTGAATTCTTTCTTCAGTTCCTTCAGCTTGAGAAATCCCAAGAGTGTTCTTTACTTGTGATTTTCTAACTCCAGGTCTTTGCATATTTCATTATAATTCTTTATCTTCCCAAGCCACCCTTTGAAATATTCTGTTCAGTTCCTTTACTTCATCACTTCTTCCATTCCCTTTAGCTACTCTCCATTCAAGAGCAAGTTTCAGAGTCTCTTCTCACATTAGATTTGGTCTTTTTTTTTCCTGTTTCTATTTTTTAAAACAAAGCAGATTTGTTTTACACTCAACAGTTCATACATATTTTGTTTCATGACAGTGATTACAACCCTAGCAATAAATAGTTCTCTTGCCATCTCCTCCCTGTAACTACCCCTTCCCTGTGTCCTTCTTACCTATTCATTTTTCTTTTTATTATTGAAGTCAAATTTATTTCTGATTTGTTCTGTGATCTTTTTTTTTT
>NW_006921896.1:222242-223620 GCF_000298275.1 Orycteropus afer afer
CTGTGTCCCAAAGATTTTGGTATTTTGTGTGTTCATTCTCATTTGATTCAAGGAATTTTTGAATTTCTATTTTTATTTCTTCTCCTACACAGTCTTTCTCTAGGAGGATACTCTTCAGTTTCCATGTGTTTACTCTTTTTCTGTTGATCTTCCTATTGTTGATTTCTAATTTTGCAGTATTTCAATGTTTTTAAATTTATTAAGGCTTGCTTTATGGCCTAACACATGGTCTATCATGGAAAAAATTTCCATGTGCACTGGAGAAGAATGTATATTGTACTGCTGTTGGGTGAAGTGCTCTGTAGGTGTCTATAAGACCCAGTTGGTGGAGTGTATTATTTAGCTCTTCTGCATCTTTATTGAGTTTCTTTCCAGTTCTATCTTTCAAAGAAAGTGATGTATTAAAATCTCCCACTATGACTGGGAGTCATCTATTTGGCTTTTCAACTCTTTTAAAGTCTGATTTATGTATTTTGGTGTCCTTTAATTGGGTCAATAGATATTTATTATGGTGATATCTTCATGATCAATTGATCCTTTAATCATTATATAATGTCCATCCTTGTCTCGTATGGTGGTTTTTGTCTTAAAGTCAATTTGATGATAAATTAATATTGCCACTCCTGCTCTCTTACAGTTGCCATTTGCTTGATATATCTTTTTCCATCCTTTGATGTTTAGTCTATTTTTGTCTTTATCTCTAAGGTGTGTCTCTTGTAGGCAACATATTGATGGGTTTTGTTTTCTTATCCAATCTGCAAGTCTCCATTTCTTGAGTTGAGAGTTTAATCCATTAACATTCAGTGTAATTATTGACAAGTAGGATTTGGTTGCTGTCATTTTGTTATGTGTTTTTTCATGGCATCCCTGGATTCTTTGTTCCATATTATTTTCTGTGCTGAGCTCATTATGTTTATGAGTCCTGTTATCATTTCCTATGCTGCTGTTGTTTTAGTATTTGCTGAGTATTTGTGCTTGTCTTTTTTTAATTGTCATATGAATGTTTATCATTTTTCTTTGAGGTTATTCTATGATTTATAATTTTCTCCCTGAATTTAGAACAGTCCATTCTGTCTTGCAACTCTCTTAACTTCCTCACCCTTTAAAAGTTCTGTAACTACACAGTGTTTTCCCTCTTTTTGTTTGTAATTGTCCTCACTTGCCAATTGATGTCTCTGGTTCCCTATTTACAGTCTTGTAAGCTCATTTTACTTTGGATATGTCCATAGCTGTGGTTTCTGGGATTTGTCATCTTTTGTATTAATGGTCAGTTGTTATTTGCTATTTTTGGTTCTCTGATCAAAGGATTCCCTTTAGCATGTCTTGTAAGGTTGGTCTGGTTTTAACAAATTCCCTTAGTTTCTGCTTATTTGGAAGT
>NW_006921896.1:224649-226919 GCF_000298275.1 Orycteropus afer afer
CATCGTGGTATTGTATTGAGATCTCTGTTAATTGTTTGTGAAGAACAGCCAAGGGTGATTCAGGCTCTTCTTAGTGTTTGTTTGTTTTTTAACATTGGCCCATTGGTGGAGAAGGAGATGCTGGCTCTTGCTCAGTAAGTGAAGTTTCAGGAAGTGTGGGTGTAGTTGTATCTTATGGGGACTGTTGCTGTCTCCCACTCAGTTAGGCAAAAATTACAATTGAATAATCATTGAAAACACTGAAAGCACATGGACAAAAAACACTGAAATCACACAGGAATAGTAACCAAAAAAAAGAAAAAGGGGAGAAAAGAAGAAGAAAACAGGTAAACCTGCAATATCTGGGGATAGGGCACTAAGAGAAAAAAGGTAGAGAAGGAGAATAACGAAGAAAGAAAAAAAAGGCAGAAACAAAACAAAACAAAAAATAAAAACAACAAGGAATGGGGTTAACCGTGAGAGAAAAAAAAGAAAAACATAAAATAAAGGTGTAAACTAGGACCTTTTCAGTCATGTAGTGCAGGTCCAGAGAGTTGTTGTGGTTATTGGAAAACAGAGCCTCTTCTTAAGCCCCTGGAATCTGGTAGAGCACTGTCTCTTTAGGTTGTCTCTAGCTTTCTTTAGGTTATGTGTTGATTTGTTGTGTCTTGGTTTTATGGTTTAATATTTTGAAAAGGTGAATCTGGTGTGTTTTATTTTATTATTGATTCAGGTGTGTTGGGTCACTCTGCTCTTTTCTTTGTGATGGTGGAATCATTGTCTCTAGTGTAGATATGTGTTTCTTTTTGTCGTAAAGAGGGTTTAGAGTTCACAACATGAGGTTTTATGGTAATTGGTTGAATATGGTTTCTTCTATTGAATGAGCGAAGTTATTGGGGAGAAGGTGGGAGCAAAAGAAGGAAAGTTTGGAGTTGCTAGGGTCGGTTTCTAGGGCTTTAAGCAGGCTATTATTGATGATGATGTATTTATTTGCAAGACCATGGCTCAACCTCAGGAAAGATTCCTATTGTTAGGGTGTCACAACTTTCCGCCAATTTCAGGCATACTCAAAGACCCCACCTCCATGGCCCCACAGTGCCAAAGAATATCTCCAAGGCAAAATTCCCAGACTGCACTCAGCTGCGGTTTCTTCGCTCTCCCTGCCCTGTCTACCCACAGTGCTGATGTAATCCCGCCAGACAACTAATGCCGGCTCTGGAGATTGTCTGTGATACCGCCCACCTGTGGCACCAAAGATGCGTGCAATTTCAGCTGTGTTGGAGTCAGGGGAGTACCTGCTAGTGACCTGTGGTCCTGATGTCTGTGGCAAAGAAAAGCACGATGTCTCCCAGTCTGACCCAAGCCCACTCTGTGACCCGCTGGGAAGCTAGGGAGCTAGTCTTCCTGGCACAACAGTGAGTTATCGGCCTGAATCTCAGCAGTGGTGCCCATGCCCACCTGCACCCAGATGACCCAAATTACTGACAAAATCAGCTGCTGGAGGCAGGTCTCTGCAGCCGTCCACTGGAATATTGGAGTGGTTGCTAGTATGCTGCTATAAGGTGTCTTCCTTCTTGGCTTGGGGATCTCAGGCTGCTGTCCTCGCCTGGCAGACAGTTACTGCCCCAGGGAAATTTCCAGTGGTCTCTCTCAGGTGCCTGTCCATCCTCCATCAGTAGCTCTTTCCTAAATAAACTCCCTGTGCTTTTCCTCTAATTCTGTTCTTCTGTGTTTGGTGCACTCTGTTTCAGTGAGCTGTTCAGAGCACCACAGTTCCTAATTCAAACTGTTGTACCTATTTTTTCAAGTCCTTAGATGCCAGAGGGAAAGAGCGTGCTGCGCACTGGTGAGACTCCATTTTGAAATCCACCTATTCATTCTTATCTGTGTAGCTTTCCCTCATGTAAATGCTGCCCTCTGATCTATCACAGTTGACTGCTTTAAGGGGTGTATGTCCCTGGGGTAGATATTCCAATTGATTATAAACTTTTCTATTGCCTTTTTAATGACTTTTTCCTTTCTTTATATATGATGTCCTTGTTGTCATTCCACAACTCACCTGGTCATTGGTTATTAGTGTTCACTATATCAAATCTGTTCCTGAAATTATCTCTCAATTCAAGTGGAATTTATCCAACTTTACACATTGGCTCTTGAGGAGTTATTTCTGTCTTCTTTAGCTTCATGTTGAACTTGCATGTAAGCATTTGATGGTCAATTCACCATTCAACCCTTGACCTTTTTCTGATTGATGATATTGAACTTCTCCATAGTGTCTTTTTTTTTTTTTT
>NW_006921896.1:231164-251081 GCF_000298275.1 Orycteropus afer afer
TTTTTAATTTGGGTGAAAGTTTACAGAGCAAATTAATTTTCCATACAACAGTTCATACATATTTTCTTTCATTGATTGCAGTCCCCACAATGTAATGGCCCTCTTCCCACTTCTTTCCTTTGCCTATTTTCTCCAGCCTTGTTTTTATCACCAAGGCCTTATTATCCAAATACTGATCCTTGTTCTTTGTTTCCAATTTTCACATTCCAATCACTAGTATGAGTCAGTGCATCTTGATTGCATTGATTGATAAAAATTAGTACAAATCTCCAAGTTCTTCATCTTTGGCATTGGTGATTAGTACATAAATTTGAATAATAGTCATATTAACTGGTATTCCTTTTAGGTGGATGAATAGTGTTCTATTACTGACAGCGTTATACTTCAGGAAAGATCTTTAAATATTCTTTTTGACAATTAATGTGATGCCATTTCTCTGTAATTTGTTATTCTTGGCATAGTAATCCACATGATTTTCTAATTAAAACAGTGAATATCACTCCATTTCATCTCATTAATGCCCATTGTATTTATCTTTGTGTGTTCTGACTCCTTTTTGACAACTTTCATTTTTGCTACATTCATACTTTGTACATTCCTTGTTCCAAAATTAATGGGTGTGCCATGTTGTTTTTTCTCATTTTTGTCAGGCCACATCACCAAATCAAGGTCCCAAAAGCTTTACTCCATGTCATTAAGGTTGACTCTACTTTGAGGAGGCAGCCCTTTCTCAGTCATATTTTGAGTGTCTTCCAACCTGAGGGGCTCCTCTCCCAGCACTATATCAGACCATGCTCTGCTGCTATTCTTAAGATTTTTACTGGTCTATTTGTTTAGAAGTAGTTGCCTGATCCTTCTTCCTAGCCTGTATTGGCCTGGAAGCTGTGCTGAAACCTATCCCCTCTGGTTGACTCTGCTGGTATTACAAATACTAGTGGCATAGCTTCCCACATCACAGCAACATGCAAGCCACCACACTATGACAAACTGACAGACAAGTTTTTTTCATTTAGTTAGATATTTTGTAGTAATTGTTACAAAAATGTTTCAGTCAATTATTTTAAAAGAAGGACGTGGGTAGAAAAAACTCTAGTTTTGTAATCAATATACTTTAATTTGATATTAGGTAGATCTGATACTTATTACTTGTGAGAAGTTAGCAAAGTTATTTAAATATTCTTGGCCTCAGTTTCCTAAATCTGTACATAAGATCAAATACATAACATGTCTGATATAATCCTGATAGTTAGTAGATTTTCAGCAGATGTAGATTTCCTTAGCCATAGTCACTATAATTGTTTTTATAATAATATGAAATATCAGAATTGCATTTCCCTTTATGACAGGGTCATACTCCATCATACCACCTATATACTGGTCATAGCTAAAGATGAGCTGCTTTTCCAGGATTTTAAATGATATCAGTATGAATTCTAAGGATTGTACAAATAGAGACTATAGTGAAATTTATATAATTATCAGCTGCTCAATAGAAATTTGCATTTTCAATTTAAAATCTAACAGAATAAGAATTAAAATGGTACTATACAGTAAAAAAAAATGCCTACCATATATTTTATGCTCTGTTAGTGTTAAGAGCATGATCCCTTCTGTACAACAGATCAGTCTAGTGAAGAGAACTTCTAGAAAGCAAATAAATACAATTCAGTATGATGTTTGTCAATAATGATTGTATAAAGTAGTTGGAGAGCAGTAAAGGTGGCTTAATTAACTGTTCCAGGAATATCCAAAGGAGAAAATGGAAGAGACTTTTTTTTTTGGTTATATTTAGTGAGTGTTGTTGTTATGTGCTGTCGAGCCAGACCCGACTCATAGCGACCCCTCATTGGGTTTCCGAGGCAGTATCACTACAGAAGTAGGTTGCTCCATCTTCCTTCTGAGGAGTGGCTGGTGGGTTTGAACCACCAGCTTTCTGGTTAGCAGTCAAGTGCCTTAGGCACTATGCTACCAGAGCGCTTTACAGCCTTGGAAACCCAAGGAGGGGTTGCTATGAGTAGGATCCTACTCCATAGCAGTGGTTGCTTGCATTGTCTTGCATCTTGAGACCATAAGAACTAACTCACAAAATGAGAAAAAGAAAATGGAATAATGAGTGGTTAGCAGTCAAGTAAGTGCCTTAGGCACTATGCTACCAGAGCTCCCATATTTAGTGAGTAGGAGTTTTAAATGGAAGAGAATTTCATGCTTGAAATGTGGTGAACAGCTTGACATTGCTGGAGTATGTGGCACACTAGATTGAACTGTCCGAAAGATGAAGTTTAATATGTATTTATGAACTTCCTGTAACATGCTTAGAGGATGTTGGACCTTACTCTATAATTACTAATGATTTGGTGACTAGAAGATACATTCAAGAGCCATTTATGGAAAAGAATGTATAAAACTATGAACACAATTAATTTTGAGTAATGAAAGTAATCATATAAAGATAAATTTAACTTTCTATCATGAGTGACTAGGTAATTAATAGTACAATTAATCAAACCATGAAATTAAGAAGGAATAGTAGATTTGGGAGTCACAGGGAGCTTGAACCATACATGAAAATAATGTGTGTGCAAATATCCAATAGTTACTTCTCAATTAACAACCTGCGATATGCAGATGATACAACCTTGTTTGATGAAAGTGAAGATGACTTGAAGCACCTTCCGATGAAGATTGAAGACTACTGTCTACAGTATGGAATACACCTCAATGCAAAGAAAATGAAAATCCTCACAACTAGACCCATGAGCAGCATCATGATAAATGGAGAAGAGATTGAAGTTGTCAAAAATTTCATATTACTTGGATCCACAATCAATACTCATGGAAGCAGCAGTCAAGGAATCAGATGTTATATTTCACTGGTCAAATCTACTGCAAAAGACCTCTTTCAGGTGCTGAAAAGCAAAGATATCTCTTTGAAAACTAAGAAGCGCCTAACTCAGGTCACGATATTTTCAATAGCCTCATACACATGTGAAAGCTGGACAATGAATAAGGCAGATTAAAGAACAATCAATGCTTTTGAGCTGTGCTGTTGGCAAAGAGTACGGAAAGTACCACAGACTCCCAGAAGAACAAACAAATCTGTCCTGGGAGAAGTGCAGCTGGAATGCTCCTTGGAAGTGAGACTTCATCTCACCTACTTTGGTCATGTTGTCAGAAGGGACCATTCTCTGTAGAAGAATATCTTGCTTGGCAAAGTGGAGGGTCAGTGAAAAAGGGGAAGGCCCTCAACAAGATGGATTGACACAGTGGCTGCAACGATGGTCTCAGTATAGCAAGGATTGTGAGGATGGTGCATGATCAAGCAGTGTTTCGTTCTGTTGTACATACAATCACTATGAGTTGGAGCTGACTTGATGGCACCTAACAACAACAACAACAACAACAAAATTTCAAGTGAGGTTTATTAAATTTTGTATTAAGCAAATATTAATACACAATTTTGTATATTAAATGAATTTATTTTCTTACTACATTTAGTTTTATACTGTCTCTGCCTTTAGTAACTTTACTGGTATTGTTCAGAATTTGAAATTGTAATATTTAAATTCCAAGGAGTGATGTAACCCTCCTGTATTTGCAATGGAAATTTATCTTGAAATACAGGAGTGTAAATCTTCTGCTATTAGTTCTCCTGCATGACTCAGACCCCAGGGAAATGCTGGTCTTGGACCCTGTTTTGTACAAATTAGAAAAATGGAAACAAGAACTAAATAGTAGATTATGTACATGACATTCAGACTGTATTAAAATATATTCATTTCTCTTGAGACTTCTCATTTCTTAGAAGACTGTGAGGTTTTATTTTCCCAAAAAATTCTAGCTTCACTTGCTAATTTGAATTAATTATATTAATTAATTAATTCTATTTGCTTTCATTCATTATATCAAAGTAAACACTGTGCAAGAAAAGTTAAAAATGGAATTCATTTTATCTTTTTATTACTTTTATATTACTTTTTAGCAACTCATATCCAATATAAGACAAACCAGATAGATCAATTTAAAGTTTCAATAAATTAGAGTTTTGATTATTTATGACATACAGTGATAGGATTCTAACTAGCCAAGAGGGAATCTGACAATTTAAAGCATAAATGAGCAGGTAGATTAATCAGGGAACAGAACTGGCTTAGGTAGGGTGACATGCTGTATCAAGATAATATATATGATAATATACTTATAGCTAAACTGGTTTTATTTCATTAAGCACTGAAATTTCAACTTCTTTTGTAGTCTTCATGACTTACTATGGAAAATATTGAAGAAATGTTAACAAAGCTCATTTAATGCTCTAAGCTATAATAGCAAAAGAATTTACTAAGAGACAGAATGTTTCAGGAAGTTTCAGGCTGGAGTGATCAAGTATGTGTTCACACATGATCTTATTTCTGAGTTTAAGTTTAAGTAGTTTGATATTAACCTTCTTATTGATTAGAAATGTATTGTCGTTTATTGTTGTTATATGCCATCAAATCATCTATGACTCATAGTGACGCTATGTACAACAGAGTGAAACATTGCCTGGTCCTGTGCCAACCTCACTCCCTACTATACCTTAGCCCATTGCTGCAGACACTGTGTCAATTCATCTCATTGAAGGCCTTCCCCATTTTCATTGACCCTCCACTTTACCAAGCATAACATTCTTCTCCAGAGAATGGTCCCTTCTAACAACATGAACAAAGCAAGTGAGAAGAAGCCTAGCCATTCTCACTTCCAAGGAACATTCTGGCTACACTTCTTCCAGGACAGATTTGTTAGTTGTTTTAGCAGTCCATGGTACTTTCAGCATTCTTCACCAATACCACAACTCAAAAAGCGCCAACTCTTCAATCTTTTTGTTCATTGTGCAGCTCTCACATGCATATGGGAACTCTCATGGAACAGTGCCTAAAGCATCTGAGTGCTACCCAGAAGGCTGGCGGTTCAAACCCACCAGCCATTCCTCGGAAGGAAGGTTGAGCAATTTACTTCCTTAGTGATACTGCCTCGGAAACCCAAACAGGGGTCACTATGAGTCGAATCCGCCTCAATGGCAGTGGTGAGCACATGCATATGAAGTGATTGAAAATACTATGGCTTGGGTGAGGTGCTTCTTAGTCTTCAAAGAGACATCTTTGCTCTTCAGCACTTGAAAGAGGTCTTTTGCAGCAGATTTGCACAGTGTAATACAACATCTGATTTATATTTGGCTTGAATTTCTGGTAGTTTCCCTGTTGAGGTATGGCTACAACCATTTTTGAATTATCTTCAGAACAATTTTACCTGCCTGTGATATTAATGATATAATTTCTACAATGTGTGTATTCTGTTGGATCACTTTTCTTTTGAGTGGGTACAAATACGCATCTCTTCCAGGTGGTTGACTGGGTGGACGTCTTCCAAATTTCTTGGCATGCATGAGTGAGTACCTCCAGCACTGCATTCCTATGTTGAAACATCTCAATGAGTATTCAGTCTATTCCTGGAGTTTTATTTTTCACCAGTTTCTTTAGTACAGCTTGGATGTCTTCCTTAAATACCACAGGTTCTTGATCTTATCTCACCTGCTGAAATTGTTGAAAATAGACCAATTCTTATTCATACAGTGACTCTGAATATTCCTTCCATCTTCTTTTGATACATCCTGGATTATTTAATATTTTGCCTATAGAATCTTTAGCTCTTTCAGTTTTAGAAATGTCAAACCTATTCTTCCTGTTTGATTTTCCAACTCCAGGTTTTTGCACATTTCATTATAGCACTTTACTTTTCCTTTCAAGCTTCCCTTTAAAATATTTGGTTCAGCTCTTTTATTTCATCATTTCTTCCATTTCCTTTAGCTACTCCCCATTCAAGAGCAAGTTTCAGTGTCTTATGACATGCAATTTGGTCTTCCTTCCTGTCCTCTGTTTTTAAAGACATTTTGCTTTCTGTTTGTATGATATTCTTAATGTCATCCTTGAACTCACCTGTTCTTTGGTACTGTGTTCATTGTATTATGTCTACTCTTCAGATGGTCTCTAAATTCCTGTGGAATAGACTCAAGGTCATATTTTTGGCTTTTGTGGACTTGTTTTAATTTTCTTTAGCTTCAACTTAAACTTGCATAAGAATAATTGATAATCTGTTCCACAGTCAGCCCCTGGCCTTGCTCTGACTGATATTGAACTTTCCCATCATCTCTTTCCACCAATGTAGTCAATTTGATTCCTGTGTATTTCTCCTAGTGAGGTCCATGTGTATAGTTGCTTTTATTTGTTGAAAAAAAGGTGTTTGCAGTGAATAAGTCATTGGTCTTACAAAATTCTGTCATGCAGTCTTTGGTGTTGTTTCTATCACCAAGGTCATATTTTCCAACTGCACAGATACTTCTCTGTTCTAGCTTTCCCATTCCAATCAGGACTAATTATCAATACATCTTGACTGCATGTTTGTTCAATTTCAAAGTGCAGAAGTTTGTAAAAATCTTCTATATCTTCATTTTTGGTTTTAGTGGCTATGTGTAAATTTGAATAATTTGAGTATTTGAATAATAGTAATAGTAATCGGTCTTTCTTGTTTGGATATGGATATTATCCTATCACTAACAACATTGTGCTTCAGGATAGATCCTGAGATGTTCTTTTTGATGATGTGTGCAACACCATTCCTTTTAATTTGTCATCTTGGAATATTAGACAACACAATTTTCTGATTCAAAATGGCCAATACCAATCCATTTCAGCTCACTAATGTCTAGGATATTGATCTCTAAATGCTCCATCTCTTTTTTGAAAACTTCTAACCTTCCTTGATTCATACTTCATACATTCCACATTATGATCATTAATAGATGTTTGCATCTGTTTCTTCTGATTTTGAGTCATGTCACATCAGCAACTAAAGTTCTAGAAAGTTTAATCCATCCATATCATTAAAGTTGACAGCTGGAGGAGGCAGCTCTTCCCTGGTAGTATTTTGAGTGCCTTCCAATCTGAGGGGCTCATCTTCAGGCACTACATCAGGCAATGCTATTTATAAGGTTTTCCATAGCCAGGTTTTTCAGAAGTAGACTTGGACACATCCTTCTTCCTACTCTGTCTTAGTCTGGAAGCTCTGCTGAAACTGGTCCATGTGTGACCCTACTGGTGTTTGAAACACCAGTGCCATAGCTTCCAGCATTATAGTAACACACAAGCACCACAGGTTTGACAAAGTGACAGACAATTGATGTATCAGCAAGCAATAGGAGCAACTATTTTTTGGTAGGATTGACTTGAAAGAATATCTAAGCATATTGTACAGTTTCTGATTGAAAGTTATTGTGTGCTGTTGAGTCATTTTCCACTCATATAGACCCTATAGAACAGAGTCAAGCTGTTACATAGGGTTTCTTAGGTTGGAATCTTTATAGAAATGAACACCAGTGGAACAACCAGAAAGAACTCTGCTGGTAATCAAAAGGTTGGTGGTTCAAACAAACTTAGTGGCTCTGCAGGATAAAAGACTGGCAATCTGCTCTCACAAAAATTGCAGCCTAGGAAACCCTAGGGGGGCAGTTTTACTCTGTCACATGAAGTTGCTATGAGTTAGAATTGACTAGACAGCACCCAATAACAACATTTTAAAGTTAGCACTGAGTAAACAGCAGCTAATCTTCCCACTGTTTTCCTGATTACCTTTTGTAATGGAATCTTTGGCAACTCTCGGTCCCAGCACTTTCAAGAAAACTAATGGAACTGAAACTATATTATGCTGCACCTCTCAGTCCTGTGCTCAAGAGTGAAGAACCCCTTCCTGTCTTTCTTCCATTTACTCCTTTTTTTTTTTTTTTAATACCTAGCAGTCATCCTTTCCAAAGTTAGGGCCTCTTTGAGTCAATTTGTTACCATCTGTTAAGTTATAGTAAGCCATCTTAGAAGTCTTCCTTGTGTCCATCTATTCATTAGCATGTGCATCAAATCCTGATCCAGGAAAAGAAGTGAAAATTTAATTGACAGTCTTACAAGCACCAGAGTAGCTTTATAAAGAAAGAATTGCATGGAACCACCTTCCTTAGAAGAAACTTGCGAAAATCTTAAGCATTTAGAACCTCATGATGATTATCCAATACAGTGCTGACATGCCCTACAAATATTTGTTACTTGTTTCCAAGAAGAAAAAAGCAACTTATTAAAGTGAACAGAGAAACACAAAAGTCCTAGCTTGAAGTCAATTATCTTATGGCTACGATTTATCTTTTGGACATGACAGAAAAATTGTTATTTCCCTTGAACTTCAGATTCCATATCTATAAAACTGGGACTATACCCACCTTAAAGAGATTTTGGAGGGGATTAAATGTGTTTTGGAGAAACGTTACGGAGTCCGCTTAAGTAAAGCAAAAGAGGTTTATTGAGTGATGGAGAAGAGCTGGACCAGGAAGACATCCAGATTCATAAAGGGAAGATGGTCATTCCACTGGAAAATGAGAAAAAAAAAAATTGTACAGTTGGAACAGGAACTTAAGTTACAAGATTATAATTATCTGAAGGACATTTAGGGAAGTCAGTGGCAGGATATCTAAAAGCAGAGATTTAGTAGAGATAGGGGAATAACATATGTGGGATTACATGATTAGTTAAGGGTATATAATTGCAAGCTAACATGCTCTTCACATCTTGCATCTGTTTGACCATAGTGGAAAGACCCTGTGGAAAGAGACTCTGATATCCTGCACCTGCCAGACTTCAGAGAAAAAAGAATGTCTCCTTTAGGGTATATGGTTAAGTCAGCATCAAAGTGAGAAGAACTGCTTTTAGAAAAGGCAGGTTTAAAATTCAATGGATTTTAGACTCATGTCCAGACTTTAAAATGAAGTTATAGCTCAGCTTTCAGACTTCTCCATTTACACAAACCAAGTGTTTCTGATTTTAAGCTTTCCTACAAATGATACAAAATGCTTACAACATAGCAATTGCTCAATGATTGCTAGTAATTATCTAGTTGTTGTTATAACTATTATTATCATGAATGTCGTTACCACTTTGTAGTCGCAGTACCCAGCAGTTTTCACATTAATAAATGAACACAGTTAGTCTTTGTTGTTGTTGGTATGTGCCACTGAGTAGACTCTAAATCATAGTGACCCACAGGACAGAATAGAACTGCGCATAGAGTTTCCTAGGCTATAATCTCTATGGGAGCAAATTGCCAGGTCTTTTGTCCCCAGGAGCAGCTGACAGATTTGGACTGCTCTGTTAGCTGCTGATGCTTGACCATTGTGCACCAGGGCTCCATGTAGTAGTACTGCTGCTCAATTAGTGGAATCAGTTTTGTCTGTGAAGAAGAGTTCTATTTTCTGCTGAAAATATGAATGTATTTAAAGGGGACACCAAGAGAAAATATGTATGACTCCATGTGGTGCCTATTTGTAGCTTCTGGATGTTTATATAACTCAGCTATGTGGTTAAGCATACTGGTAAACCCTTGAAAATGCAGCTGGTTCAGCCCTTGAAATAAAAATAACTAGACAAGAAAATGTAGAAAGCAGATTTACTTATGAACCATCCTACATAGATACAAGGTGCAGTATTTGTTTTTGTGACACACCAGCAACTCTTTAAATATTTATTGTCAACCTGGGGAATCCATGTGTAGACTGCAGGAATATTTAGGCCTTTAATATGCCATCTCAGCAGGGCCTGCTTACGGCTGCCCATCTGGAAGATGAATCTCTAGAGCCAATTTCAAAATATTTTTTCAAGGGCAGATAAAAATGTTTCTAGCTGATTTCCACCATGACATATGAACATAAACCTGGGGCTTTTGTGTTTGGGAGTTAACATTTAAACCACAAAGATATGTCTTTTCCAGTACACCTGGAGAAAACTCCTCCATAGTCAAGCTTAATTTAAATTCAGTTCTATAAACCTCGCCTGAGAACAATGTATGAATCACACAGGGATTTTTTCCCCCCTTTTATGGCACCAAAAGCACTAAAAAATGTAGTTAGAATTTTATACTTAGCTCTTCTGCAAATCTAATGGCTAGATATAATATGCTAAGTCTCCACAAATTTAATAAATTTTCTTGGAATTGTATCAAGTAAATTTCTAAAGGTAATGAGACAATGTTGTGTTTCTCTTTAAATTATTGTTTTACTAATTCATAAAATGTCTAAAGCATTTGAAACTTGTCTGGTATTGCTGTTGTTTTAAAACACTGTGGAGTTGACTCTGAGTCATAACGACCCTATGCACACCAGAATGAAATACTGCCTGGTCCTACACCATCCTCACAATCCTTACTGTATTTGAGCCCATTGTTGCAGCCACTGTGCTAATACAATTCATTGAAGGTTTTCCCCTTTTTTTGCAGACCTTCTACTTTACCAAGCATTTTGGTGACCTAGGGCAGCTCTGACAAGAATATACCACACATCGGATGGCTTGAACAAACAATTTTGGAGGCTGGAAGACTGAGTTCGAAGTGCCAGCCTCTAGTGGCTGCATGAAAGCCCCTCAACCTTGGGTTTCTGCTCTGCCTCCTGCTCCTGGCCCACTGAAGCTGGAGGCTTTTCTTCATTCAGGCAGCTGCTGGCTACTGAGGCTACCAAACCCAGCGTCAACAAGTAAAAAGGCACAGTCCCAATATTACCAAACAACAAGATAGGCCACTAATTCAAGTCCAGAAAAAGTCCCAAGATGAGCAGGATATGGCAGGTTGCTGAACAACGACTAGGCTACATGCAGGATTCCAACATGCCAAAAATCTAGAAACCTTCTTCAAAGTTGCTTCTTATATACTGGAAGCAGATCACATCCCTAAAGCAGCTAATCAGCTGCTCCAGTAGATTCCACCATGGAATTGATTACCAATTTCACCATGGGGAATAATGACATCCAGCTGCCCAGCCACTCAACCAGTCCCAGCCAAGTTGACATACAACCTGAACTACCACAACAAACATGATATCTTTCTCCAAGGAATAGTTCCTTCTGACAACATGACCAAAGTAGGTGAGGCAAAGTCTGGCCATTCTCCCTTCTAAGGATCATCTGTCTGTACTTCCAAGATGGCTTTGTTTGTTCTGGCAATCCATGATATTTTCAGTACTCTTCACCAGTGCCACAATTCAAAAACATCAATTCCTCAGTCTTCCCTATTCATTGTCCAGCTTTCACATACATATGAGGCTATTGAAAATACCTTGGCTTGGTTTAGGCACACCATAGTCTTCAAAGTGACACCTTGTCTCTTTAACACTTTAAAGATGTCTTTTGCGGCAGATTTGCTCAGTGAAATACATTGTCTGATTTCTTGACTGCTGCTTCTGTGGGCACTGATTACAGATCCAAGTAAAATGAAATCCCTAACAACTTCAATCTTTTCTTTATTTATCATGATGTTGCTTATTGGTCCAGTTTATGAGGTTTTGTTTTTTTTTTTTTACTTTTTTTTTAGGTCTAATCCATACATAGTTCACATGGTTTATTAGTCCTTTGGACTAATTATTTCCATTTATCTTTGATTTTCTTCACTCTTCTTTGTTCTGGATGAGAAGAGACCAGTAGGTGCACCTTAGATGGCCACTCACAAGTTTTTAACACTCCAATTGCTACTCATCAAAGTTGAATGTAAACATTGTCTTTGTGGACTATATTGTGCCAATTAACCTTAGTGTCCCCAAGACTATGTTGATGAGTCTCCATGTCCAGCTACTCATTCCCTCAATCATCAGAAACTGTTAGTTTGTGTTTTATAAACACCTTTCCCATGATTTAAAGGGGTGCCAATCCTGTTTCCCTCTCTTCCTTCCCACTCCCTCCTTTCCTATCTTTTTTGTTCTTTTCCTTCCTCTCTCCCTCCCTCCTTCATTCTGTCTTTTTCTGAATTGTAATGTGCTAGTAAGGTTGTTGTTTGAGTGTAACAATGACCACATATTCAACCCTGTTTCCCTCTCTTGGTAGTTTGAAATATTTTCTTCCCGTATCTATTTGTGGTGTGGGGAGGGAGAATGGGAGAGGAGGTATTAAGGAGAGAGAAAGATCATAAAAGCAAAAGTGGAGACATTTAGATCACTAATAAAATTCCAACTACATCCCAGAGCAATAACCATAATATTTATACTTAGTGCCTATCTACCACCTTAATAGTCAGTGCAAAAATAGTTACGACCAAAATTAATCCCTCTAAAATGATTTTCTGTAACCTGAGCTTTGAAAAAATTGTTTACTTATCCCAAAATTACCTTTGTGAGAACTGAGAAAAACATGTGACAAAGTATTTTCTCCTCTCAGTTCTTTGCTTAGCACTTTCTTGAAATTAATACTAGAATTGATTAGCTAATATAATTTAATAACATTCAGAGCAAGAATGTACTTCTGAGTGTTATGCTTTTTTGAATGAGGTCTGATGTTACTGGAACAAAGAACATGAGATGATTTTCCTGTGTATGGTGTCTGGTTGGAGATGCATATAGCTATTTACTTGACAGGACAATGACCAGAACTGAGTAAATGGTTCTCTGCTCACCTATTACCCCAGGTTTCATGTAGCTTGATAACTTTGACTATCATAACAGACTCTCCATACTACTCTGTGTTGGAGAATATGTACTTGCAATTGGAGAACTATGTAATTGGGCAACAATTGTCTTTATTGGAGAGAAAATCAGTTGGAAAGGCTACTTCCAAAGAGCTCACACAACTTGGTATTTCTTTCACTACATTTCTTGTGTTGTTGTGAATTTTTTTTTTTTTTCAGTGTATATCAAGTCCTCCCTCTCATCACTGTTCTTTTTGTGTTATAAAAATTCAATATTAACTAGTGATACTTCTTTGGTCATTACTACAATGCTGTGGAAACCAGTGTCTTTCCATCTTAAAATAGTGAGCTGACAGTTACAACTCTGTAGACCATCTCTTCTTGAACCAAGTTCCCAGTCCACAGGAGTTTGGTGAGTTCACTCATTTTCTACAAGATGATTATTAGAGGTCTCAGGGTCTTCCTAAGAAGATCACAATTTCATGTGTGAGGGGTAAACTCCTATCAGGTTTAAACCACCCTTCTGTTAAGGTCTGTTTCATGCTGAATGATTCAGTAGTTACAGGAATACAAAAGGTCATTCCTTGCCTTCCTAGGGGAAGGTAACACTTATTTGAACCTTAAAGTATATTTTTAACCAGCTAGACCTGGGGTTAGTGAAAGGGAGATTGTTGTGACTAAAGAGAATGGAGAATGAAGGATCATTCAGGTAGAATATAAACAATCTGTTCAAATATATTGCATGTTATTTCCAGATAGAAATCATTAAGGCTTGCTAAGGAAACTTCCTAAAAAGGATAGCAGTGTATATCTCTCCTTCCCCCTCTTCTTCATCTTGCATAGTACTTCAGGAGATTGGCTTCCATGAGCAGGATACCATGAACATGAAGGTAAACTCCAGGCTTCTGGTTGGGTTCACCCCATTGAAATCACCAGCAGAGTGTCAGAGGGAAGGAGAAAGTGAGGTCATAATATTTATAACCTCAGCTCCATCCCTGCAGAGCCACTCAGGACTGGCTGCATCTCTCTACCAAAGTTCATAATTCATGTCAGATGTTCTCCTCTCTCTAGATTCTAGTGACTACTCTGTCTCTTTGTTCCTTTAATTTAGGGGTGATAACAGCATCTTGCCTTTCTAGCCCAAGAATTCTCACTATCCCTTGTGTTTTCCTGACATCTTGCTGATGAATTTGTAAATGTTCCCTTTAGTAAACATGAATCATATAAACCCAGTTTTGATAGGCTCAATTAAAGCATGTACTAAAAATAATTTGAATGAGCTACATAGTAAAATTGCCGTTTTGGTGCCATTCTAACAGGTATACCACAAGTATATGGCTTGATCAAACAGGAGTTTATTCTTTTATGGTTTAGGAGGCTAGAAATCCAAGTTCAAAGTGCTAGCTCTAGGGCCTGCGTGAGGGCCCCTCAACCTTGGGCTTCAGCTCTGACTGTAGCTCCCAGTTCACTGAAGCTGGAGACTTCTCCTAACTCATACATCTGCTAGGTGCTGAGGTTGACAAATCCAAGGCCAACAAGTACAATGGCACAGTCCCAAGATTGGTCAGGCCACTGTTGGGTTCAGCCATGGTAGGCTACTAGCTGAAGTCCAGAAACAGTCCCAAGATCAGCAGGACTAGCATGGCAGGCTGCTGAATGAAGACTCAGCTAACTATAGGTTCCTAGCCTGCTGAAAAGATAGAGACCTTTCTCAAAGCTCCTTCTTATATACTGGAAGCAAACCACATATCAAAGGCAGCTACTCAGCCACTCAAAGTTGATTCCACCTTGGAGCTAATTGCCAGTCTCATCATAGGTAATAACTATATCCACTTTCCCACCCACTCAAAACCATGCCCAGCCAAGATGACACATGACCCTAACTGCCACAATTGCTTATGATGATTTTGAGATTGAAATACTTGGGAAGATTTTGCAAACATAGCAAAGTTTTTCTTTTATTTCTTTATTGAGGATGATTCAAACTACACTCTAAATTGGGTTCCAGAGGTTCTCTTTGTCAAGGAAATTGTGAGAATTTGTATCTTGGGGTGCTGCCTCACCTAATGTGTGCCAGTTGTCCAAATGAAGCTGTCTGGGAGGGAGTGTCACCTTAACCTCAGCAGACTTATTATTGAGTCCCTGATAATGCAATTGCTCAGTTTGTTTCAAAAACTAAATCTTAACAAAATGATTTCTACAAAGACTTTGCTTTCCTTCTTTACCTTCTGCCAGTCCATGTGTTCTGCAAACTGCTGTCTAAATACTTTTCTTGTTAACCCCTGAAATGTCTTTCTTCTCTTTGCTCAGAACTTAAGCTGTATTTCTCTTTTGTTTCCTCTAAGATGTTGCTGGAACAAAGAGGAAAGTTTTCCTTTCTTTTCTTCCTTTTATTTTTAGGAAGAGTCATTTTATTTTGCCAATCATCATTGAAATAGATTTTCCATTGCTCAGCAACTCCAAAGTTACCATAAGAACCATTTGAAGGCTACCTCCACTGGCAGTAGCTTCAGAAGTGCCTGGGAGTTATATATACACACAGTGACACTAATGCATGAGAGAGAATATCAGAGTAACAGACATACAGTGATTTCAGAGAGCTAAATATTAAAATGTGCAAGAGGGAGTCATAGAAAATGAAAATAGATAGGGAGAAATGTGCTTTCATGAACATTCCTGACTAATCAAGTTATTCACTGACTAAAGTTAATCACCAGAAATCTAATTTAGGAAATTATTATACACAGCAGGTGAAAAACACCTTCACACATTTACAAGACTTCTATGTAGGCAAAATATTAAATCAAAAGGGTAAACATGAACATATTAACATGCAGACTTTGAATCAATTCAAATTGCTGTTGAGGTATTGACCACTTACTCTGTGCCAGAAATGATAAGGAAGTTCATTAACTTGATTTGACCTGCTATTGTGTTGTTTCATTTTAAGGTATAAAATCCTTGAAATAACCTTAAAATTCCTTTTCCATGTCTATCAATAGATACATATTTTACTTATCCATTCTTTTATTTCAGATATGTCATACTTTATAATTTTGATGAAGTCTTGTGATTTCTTTGTTATATCTTGTGATTCATTTCTTCAAATTAATAATTAAGGGCCCATTATTCCATTTTCTTTTTCTCATTTTGTGAGTTAGTTCTTATGGTCTCAAGATGCAAGACAATGCAAGCAACCACTGCTATGGAGTAGGATCCTACTCATAGCAACCCGTCCTTGGGTTTTCGAGACTGTAAAGAGCTCTGGTGGCATAGTGCCTAAGGCACTTGACTGCTAACTAGAAGGCTGGCGGTTCAAACCCACCAGCCACTCTTCGGAAGGAAGATGGGTCAATCTACTTCCATAGTGATACTGCTTCGGAAACCCAAGGAGGGGTTGCTATGAGTCAGATCCGACTTGATGGCACGTAACAACAACAACAACATCACTACAGAAGTAGATTGCCCAACCTTTCTTCCCAAGAGTGGCTGGGGGGTTTGAACTGCCAACCTTCTGGTTAGCAGTAAAAGCCTTAGGCATAGCACCACTAGATGAGTACAGCATAAAACCAAGGTCAGGAGATGAAACAAACAAATCAAAACCAAACTCACTGCCATCGAGTCGATTCAACTCATAGTGACCCCTCCTTGGGTTTCCGAGGTGGCATGTCTACAGAAGTAGATTGCCCAACCTTTCTTCTGAAGTTAGCAGTCAAATGCCTTAGGCACTATGCTACCAGAGCTCCTGAAACAAGAGAAATGAAATTAAAACTCTTGTGAATCTTTTCAAGATCTAGAAAATAATTTTTCAGAACCCCTCAAGTATACTTTTCTCAAGTCTCCCTGGCCTGAATTAGGCCACATGATACTCCCTTACCAATCATTATCAATTGAATACTTATCAGTAAGTATTAGAATTATCTTAGTTGGCTTAATCGAGTCATGATTTATCAATTACTACAACTGAGTTGAGTAAGATTTCTGCCCTGAGGCTGGGGCCAGGACTTCCTGAAACTTGTCTCCACATGAAGGAATGTTGTTAGCTGCACCCAACTCATGGCAACCACATGTACAATGAAACGAAACCCCACCCAGTTTTATGCCATCCCCACGATCACCTGCAGATCTGATCATCATGATCCATATGGTTTTCATGGGTAGATTTTCAGAAGTATATCACTAAACTTTTCTTCCTGGTCTGTTTCATTTTGGGTTCAGTGTTCTGTTCAGCATCCTAGCCACAGGCAAACCTCCACTGAGGCATGTGACGTAGGCTTGTGAGGTGCACTGTTCAGGAACTTAATCTGTTCTTCCCCTGTGACAGGTGAAAACTGTAGCACTGAACCACCACTACCCTCTCATGAAGGAATATGGATACACCCTGCCCCCAAAAAAGAGTTCTGTAAATAATAGGAAGCGGGAAATAGCTATTAAGTAGATAATCATCAATGTCTTGTATAAGTAATTGTGAAATGTCTAATTAAGATATCATGCAAATGCAAGGGATTGACTAAGGCAATAATCCTGCCAGCAAGAGTGGTAAAATTTCAAATAATAATTGGTTAGAAGAGAAAATATATTTTGCCCTGAATACTACATTTATTCATTCCCTAGAGCTCTCTATATAAATGGCATTTTATTTTATTTACTTTTTGGTATGGAAAAAGAAGATGGTGGCTAAATAATATTTATGTCCTACATCAAGAAAGAATTAAATTTATTAAATTTATTTTTATTTGATTTCTTGTCCTGAAAGATATTCTGCAACTCATCTGATCATGGGTCAAAGTATAATCCAATTTTCCTGCTGAGCTGACTGACAAATTCTTAACAAGATTAAGGCTTTAAAGCCAGAACTTCTCTGATGTTTCAGAAGACAATAGTTTTTTACTGATTTTCTTACACATTTGACCACTACTTGTCTTGGTAAGTTGCCATCTGTTCTTCAAAAATTTTTTTCATCTTTACATCTTCAGTCTTTTTTTTTTTTTTTTTTTTTTTCCTTTTTGGAGGCAATAGTGCTTTCCATGTGCCCTTTAGCAGAATGAAAGGCCAGAATGGCTGAGTCCTTGGGCATGTGAAAATGGTATTCCCAAATATCATAGGAAAAATGCATCATGTACTACTATCCCAACAACATAAGCAGATATCAAATTCTAAATGCATGAGCCAAGGTATAGGAAGATTCTAGTTGTGACTATGAACATGCACTTTCACTCAAAAAATAAAATATTTTGTGAAAGTTGCCTTCCTTCATTTATCTTTCAGTGAGTGGCCTGTGGGAAGTTTGACCTTCTCAAAGGCTTTCCCAAAAGTCTTTTTGGTATGTGTGCATATCAGTCAATTTATAGATCCCGTTTCCAAATAAAGAAGCTAGGTTCTCTAGAGAGCTGGCCCAGTTCTGAAAAGAAAGCTTAAAGTAGCCTGTCTGCTTATGAGGTTATCTAATATTAGCTTCTGTGTGATGGAAAACAAATTGCCACAGACATTAATCATAGCACAACAAAGTAGGACCTCATGATGTAGAAAAAATTTAAAATTAGTAGTAGTTTTATTTGGAGGGAAAGATATACAAATGTATTTCATCCAAATTAATCAGATTTTTAATTCTGATTCTTATTTTTTCAGTTTTTATGGAAAATTCTGATTTTCAATTTCAAAAGTCCTGATTTCAATTGATTTTTCAATTTTTCTGGTTTCATTATCAGTTTGAGAAAATGTGAATGATCTATACATCATTGTAATTATTTTAATATGAATAAAGTTGTAAAAATATGAAAAGTGTGCTGTATGTATGTCTCTGTCCTAACATGAAATAACTTCCTAGCATAAGAGAAACACAATATTGAAAAACTAAGATACTAGGCCTGAAAAGATATTTTGGTCAGCTGACTGGGACAGGAAAGCTTTCAGAGGGCAGATTATTGGTTAAATGTGTGTATCTAAATCAGGTTGCTGGGTTAAAATCCTAGTTCCACGACTTATTTATTGACCATGTAATTTTGAAAAGTCTCCGTGCTTTAGCATATTTATCTGTAATACAATTTCAATTCACAGTGACCCCTCCTTGGGTGTCCGGGGAGGTATCTCTTGGATATAGATGGTCCAGTCTTCCTTCTGAGGAGTGGCTGGCAGGTTTGAACCACCAGCCTTCTGGTTAGCAATCAAATGCCTTAGGCATTACATCACCAAAGCTCCCTGATAATAATTATAATGACAAAATTAGTTTGTTTTGACCATTAAATTAGATAGTATAAATAAAGTACCTTGGGCAGCAGTGCTATTAATTATATTAATATATCATTATACTTTAATATTAAATACCAAAAATCAAACTCACAGCTGTCAAGTCAGATCTGACTCATAGCTACCCCTCCTTGAGTTTCCGAGGCGGTATCACTATGGAAGTAGATCGCCCAATATACCTCCCATCCCCTTTCAAATCTAAGAACTTAATCACAACTTAGATATAGAATTTCTAATAGGGTTAGAGGAGCGCTGGTAGCATAGTGCCTAAGGCACTTGACTGCTAATCAGAAGGCTGACGGTTCAAACCCATCAGTCACTCCTTGGAAGGAAGGTTGGGCAATCTACTTCCGTAGTGATACTGTCTCAGCAACCCAAGAAGGAGTCGCTATGAGTTGGGTCCGACTCGACGGCACATAACAGCAACAAAAATAGGGTTAGAGTATTCTAATTCAGAACATTCTCCCCATCTCTTGCTTGGGATAATCATACAATCAAAGCACTGGACAAACCTCACTCTGTCATTACATTTCATAGGTCCTGGCATGGGAAAGACCTTGTGCTAGGAATTAAGCAGAAATGAGAAAGACTTAAAGAAAACCAAAACCATAATTTTGCATGCAAAGAGTTTTCATTGAAGTTTGGGCAATACAATCAACACACATTTTAGCAATAAGCAAGAATTATATAATTATAAATACATTCTGCATAGCTCTATTATTGTACCTTTCCCATGAGAAAATAGCTATCTCTTGGTATTTGTTTTCCCTCTGAGATTAAAAGCTCTTTGAGGGCAGCTATGAACTACTGCTTAATAGACATGTCGATGTAGAACCTAACACTGTTAGTATTTAGGGTTTGTGAACAAATGAACTGTCATAGTCAGCAAAGTGTTCACCAAAAACTAATGGAAAGAACACAAGACTGAACAATAAAAGAATTGAGATTGCTATGTTGTTGTTGTTCTTAAGTGCCGTCGAGTCATTTCCGACTCATACCGACCCCATGCACAGCAGAACGAAACACTGCCCGATCCCGCGCCAGCCCCACAATCCCTGCTATACGTGAGCCCATAATCACAGCCACCATGTCAATCCATCTCCTTGAAGGCCTCCCCCTCTTTCGTCGACCCTCCACCCTACCAAGCATGACATCCTTCTCCAG
>NW_006921896.1:253384-255095 GCF_000298275.1 Orycteropus afer afer
ATATTAACGGGTCTTCCTTGTAGGCGTATGGATATTATCCTATCACTGACAGCATTGTATTTCAGGACAGATCTTGAAACATCCTTTGTGTTGATGAATGTCACGCCATTCCTTTTCAAACTGTCATTCCCAATTATGTGATTGCTATGTTTCCCAAAATTATCTGTAGATCTAAGCCTTGGTTTCTTCACCTGTAAAAAGGAAGTTTTAATCTAAATCTAAGTAAGTGATACCCTGAGGGATTTTTTTCCCTTTTTTTTTTTTTTTTAAAGCACATTCCTCAAAGGAAATCAAATGATTATAAATACATATGTGTGAGGGATTATTTTGGTGGAAGAGTAAAAGTGCTTCTTCATCATTTTCTTTCCTGCCCCAACATACTCTGAGGTACATAGTTTGGTGCCCCTAAAACTCCAAGAAGAAGAATGTGAAAACCAGCAAAATGAAAGTCTTCTCTCTGTAACTTCTTTTAGCCATAAAAGGAAGGATGTTCACTGGACTGTGAAGCATAAGCAAGATTCAGATGGGCCACCTAAAGACACCTTGGGAGAAAGGCCTCACAATCTGCTTCCAGAAGATCACAATGTTGAAAGACCCTATGGGGATAGTTCTACTCTGCAATACACAGGGTCAACAGGAGTCAGAGTCAACACATGGCAACAGTATTTATTTATTTTAGCATTGTTGTTGTTGTTATGTAGATGTAGATAAAAGTAAAGACATCAATGTGAGGATCAATAAGACATGTTTGTGTTGAGAATGGCCACATAATATTGGTTATAAAGAAACAATGTTAAATAGAAGTGGCATGACTATCTCCTTAAAATGACTAGAAAACAGAACATGCCCACACAATATCTCTGCCCTGTTTCTCACTGTTAAAAAGGCTGGTTATTCATGCAAGCAGAGTTCATAGAAAAATTGTAGGAGATTTCTTTCACTCCCTAAAATAAATCACTCCCTGATTATTTGCTGCTGATGACCAATATTCCATGATTAGATTTATCCCTTTGGATTGAAGTTTTGTTCACCATTAAAATGAAATGTCTTTCACATTATTCAAATCATTTAATTTATAATTAACAAATAGATTCAATCTAATGGTAGCTGAATATCCTTTTTGTTTCAGATTAGATTTTCAGCTAAATATAATTTCATACATGGCCTGAACTCAGCAGACATGTTAACAGTGAGTTTTAGGCCTGAGAAAAGCTTAGTTTTTCTTATTATAACAGTACCAGCTGTTCATTCGGATTATATCTAAAGTTGGTCAAGTATTTATTCAATCATAGATAAGCAGATGATTTATGGGTTTACCTTTGCAAAGTTCCTTTTTCTTCCTTTCTTAGACTTATGAAGGAAAAGAACATTATGCTAGGCTCACATTCCTAACATCTTTTCCTCTCCTTGTACATTCCAAATGTTTTGCTGTAGAATTTCTCAGTCATAGGCCTGAGAAGTTAGTGATCAATCATTAGGATAGGTAGATACCACTCTACATCAACTTGCTGTGGAGATTCATCTGAGATGGTTCCATGATAAAATTCTTTTACAGATTTAGTATAACAGAACGAGTACTAGTTTTGTGATTTAGAAGGCTTTAGTGTATCTACTCAACAAAAATTTACTGAGTACCTTTTATATATTAAGCAAACTATGACAGACATGAGGTTTGGTACTGAAGAAACAACAGGAAAAAAAAAAAAAAAAA
>NW_006921896.1:256553-271707 GCF_000298275.1 Orycteropus afer afer
TAAAAGAGCTGAACAGAAGATTTCAAAGAGCAGCTCCAGTAGAGAAAGCCAATTACTATAATGAAATGTGCAAAGACCTGGAGTCTGAAAACCAAAAAGGAAGAACACGCTCAGCATTTCTCAAACTGAAAGAACCAATGTCTTAGTTGAGTCAATATCTTAGTTGAATGGAGTTTAGCCAGGAGAAAGTGAGGAAGTGACAGAAGGTTGTCCCTGAGTCTAGAAAGAACATGGCTTTGAAATACATTAATTCTGGTTGAATTCAAGAGTGTGAAGGAGGACTGGAAAGAAAAAAGTTTAAAAAGCTAAGAAATTTGTCAAATCACAAATACCCATAGAAACCATCTTAAGAAATCTGTACCTTATCTTTAAGAAAGAAGTGACTATGACAGTGTTTTAAATATGAAGTTAGCAAATTCATTCTTTAAACGAACCCTCTGGCTATAGGGTAGAGAATGATTTTGAGAAGAACAGGAGTAAGGCAAGGGCATCTTTTATTAGGCTGTTTTCATAACTTTAGTAAGAGAAGATGGTAGCTTAAACCAAAAAATGACATGAAATCCCTGATTCTCTTGACTCCTTTCCCTCTGCCCCCCTCCATCTATATGCCAGTTTCACAACTTTGAGTCATCTAATTCTTTGCTTAATCCATGCCTGTCACTCTTTGGACCTGGAGTTGAACTCACTCTTGTAGCTGAATTTTCAGTCAAACAATGGGTCTACAAGGTGTATATTCACTCTAGGAAAGTAGACACTCCTTATAACAATCAATCAGTGGAGATCAAAAGGGCAACATTTGCCCAAGGACAAAATAAGTAGGCAGGAAGGGTTAGGAGAGAAGTAGGAGTGGAAACAAACACAGGCAAGATATGGGAGGAGTGATGTTACATTGAGGCGATTGCAACCAACCACACGAAACAAAATGTGTGTGAATTGGTGAATGTGAAAATGATTTGCTCTGTAACTTTCACCCAAATCACAATACAAAGTTGAAAACAAACAAACAAAAAGTAAAGTAAATGTGATTGAGGAAAAACATACAACCACTCTGACTGTCACATTTTAAATCCATGAAAATAGCTGCCAAAGGGCCTTTAAAGTACTGTTCATCAATCATGTTCTTTGTTTCCAAAGTCTATTCACTCTTCCATTCTACTGAAACAAAAAATTTTATGCTTTCTTTTCTCTCTGTAATTCCCCAATACCTTTTTCCCCATTCTCACTCTTAGCTTATGACCCTCTTATTTTTCTAAGAAACTATTCATAAGAAAATTTTCACAGATTCCCATCATCAAATATGCCTACCTACTAACTACCTACCACCTTCCCTTCTCTCCAGTTACTACAGGTAAATTTTCCATGCTCCCATTCAAAGCCCATTCCATCTCCTTTGAATTCATTTAGTATATCACTTCAGCAATTCTATTCTCTCTTTCATCAATAATTTTGTCATTCTTATGGATTAATTCTTATCATTAACAAATATAAAGTTATTTCTCTCATTTTAGAAAAATCTTTTGACTGTATTTTCTTTGTCAGCTACTACCACCATTTCATTGCCCTTTTTTTGCATCAAAACTCTTGAAAATATTTGAGTATTCATCCTTACTTCAATTACTTTCTTCACTTTTTGTTACAAAGGAGGCCTGGTTGTGCAATGGTTAACAAAAGGCTGACAGTTCGAATTCACCAGCTTCTCTGTAGGATAAAGATGTTTTGTTTTTCCTTATAAACCTGCTCCAATCAGGCTTTTGGAGTCACCACTTCACTAAAACCGTTGTTATCAATGTCACCAGTGACCTCCTCATTGTTCCTTCAGTTATCAGTCTTGATCTTGCTTAATATATCACTAATATTTCACAGAGTTAATAATTATTTCCTTCTAAAAATTATTTATTTGACTCACCAGATAACATATTCTCTCAGAATTTATCCTACCTCATTAATTGTTCCTCCTTTTTGGATCTTTATCTCTAACTCCCTTAATACATCCTCTACTTATAAACATGGTTAGATTTCAAAGACCAAGTCATTATGCAAAATTTGGTGTTATATGAAACGACTCGACGGCACTTAACAACAACAACAACACGAAAATGGAGGATGACCACATCCGATCACAAAATGAAGGATGATTATAACATTACATAAGTGCCAAACCACTGAGAATCATGGACCACGCAAGTTAAAACGTAACTTTAACCATTACAGGAAGTGTTATCACTTTGCTCTTCAGTGTTTATTACTGCTAAACATATGTTATTACTGTAAAAGAAAAAAGTCAAAAGGTAGATTTCTTTTGCTATTATCATAAATGTGAGATATTGGATAATGAGATAATCAATAAGTGAGGAGGGGGTGTATCAAAGTGCAATAATGCTCAAATCTTGCCTCTCTTTTCTGTCTACACTCTTCTGGATATCACACCCAATCTGAGGAGTGTAAATACTGTCTACATGTTAATAACTCCAAATTTTATATCTTCAGTCCAATTCTCTCACAAATATTTGCTGACAATGTCAGAGTAAGTCAGAGTATGTCATTAACTGTCACAGTGTTTCATTAAGAAATGAACATATATCATAAACTAGTCAGGTAAGAATAAGCCTCAGGATCTTTTCTGAAAACTGTGGCATATAGATTCACATATTCTCCAGAGGGCATGAGGATTTGGGGATTGAAATTTCTCTAATCAATTGGTGTCCAAGGCCCACTCAGTGCCTAAGATTGGAGGGAAACTAGAGAGGAATCAGAGCCCAGAGATAGATCCTGGTGACTATGTGAATCCTGGATGATGCCACAACTCAAGCTAGAACTGTGTTTGAACTATTCAATTCCATAAGAACAAAATTATCCTTTTGGATTGATATTTCTGTTGCCTGAAAATTCATGCGTTCTGTCAGGTATGTATAAATCTCCTATGGGTTACATATTATTTTCACTTTATGGATGAGAAAAATGATTGATATGTCTGCATATTTCCCCAGCGTCATTAATTTAGTAAATGGTGGCACCAGGACTGGACCCAAATAAACAGACTTAGAGTCCACATTTGTAATTACTACTCTCTCTATGTAGGAGTTTAAAAATATTGGAATTCAGCATTCTATGCTATGTGTTCCTTTAAAGTACATGTACCTGATATATATACTTATTGCCATATTGACCACTAAATTAGAACTTTAAACAGGTGGTCATGTTTTCTAAGAAAATACCAAAGAATTGATACTTATTAATTATTTAGCACAGCTTTGATTGAAATATTTTGGGACAAAATCAGCTTTACTCTTTGGTCTATTTCCTCAACTCTAATTCTCTTCTTAACAGAGCAATGTACACAGTACTCTCACCTTTGCATTTTGTGTTCCAATATTTTCAGATTTGCAGAAAGCAACCAAGTATCTGGTTTTGTCATATCTAAATTTTATGAGACATATTTATCTTCCTATCACTGAAATGATGTTAATGTAAGTGAAGGGTTCACCGAAATACATATAGAATGAGGAATTCAGCAACCCTGAGCTCAAGCACCATCTCCCTTTCTTTCCAGTGTGTAAAGTGGGCAAGTTCTTCAGTGTGTGGAATCTCTTTGTTCCTCTGTAAAATATGAACCATAAACATTTACCTTACAGGACCTGATGATGATTAAATGAGACAACAAACTTCTGACATACAGTACAATGAATGGATCATAGTGCTTTTGTTTTCTTCCTTTGTTTTCTAAATTTTTATTCTCTCTATATAAACCAAATCAAACCAAACCCACTGCCTTTAAGTCGACTCTGACTCATAGCAACCCCCACTGGGTTTCTGAGATAGTAAATCTTTATGAAAGTAGATTCCCCAGTTTTGCTTCTGCAGAGTGGCTGGTAGGTTTGAACCACCAAGCTTCTGGTTAGCTTAGTCACTGTGCTACCAGAGATAGTATTATATATGTATATGTATATGTATATGTATATGTATATGTATATGTATATGTATATGTGTATGTATATCTATATCTATATCTATATATGTGTATGTATCTATACATATATCTATATTAGGAAAGAAAATTGTCCCAAAATCATTTCATAGCATATTTGTTTCAACATGTATTTCTTTTCATAAATGTAGTGTGGCACAACACAAAATGGTCCCTCTTTTTTAATAAGATACTAGGCCAGTGGGAAGCACTGGGGGGCACAGATGCTGGGCCACAGGACACTCTGGAATGTCTTGGGTGGACAGAAAAGTGAACCTGGCATTCAAAACTGTCCAAACAAAAACAGGATGGATTAGCGAAATTGCCTCCATTGGAATAATGTGGCTCCGCCCTTGCTCATTCTGTGGCTGAAAAAAAAAAATCTACTCCAAACCTTGCTTTACAGAGAATTCAACTTTACATTATTTAATATCCTATGGAGTGAATGAGAAACTTATTGCATCTGCTATCTTACCTTAGAATGGGAGTTGTTTTTTTTTTTTTTTTAAAGAATTCTCAGAAGGGAGTGATTCTTTGATAATTGAACTCCCTGTGGTTTGGTCAAGTGGAAACAGTGCTCAGAGGCTTCAAAGAAACGAAAGCAGTGAGCACTGAATAGAAACGTTCTAGCAGTGATGAGAAGAGGTCTCTCTTTGACCCTTTAAGAAAAGAAAGCCAATAATTTAGAGAGAGACCAGCCAGAAGTCTCTGAAGAGAGTGAAGGACAGCAGGAGTGAGCAGAGCATGTGTAGAGAGAATTTTCCTACAGCTAGAGGGACTCTTGGATTGGCCTCTGCCCTGATGAGTGGCATCTCTTTGTTCAGGAGAAATATGTAAATCCAGAGCTAGAAGAAAATGGAGTTAAATCATATAAAAACCCTTGTGCAGCTTGAAAGAAGTGCCTTACTTTAGCAAAAATGAGAGAATTAGTAGAAGAATACATGGATAATTAGGTAGGCAGCAGAAGTTACCTGAAGAAAGACTGAAGAAGTTGCCACTAACATCCAAATACAAACAAATTTGTGAAAATAGTTTTGTTATATATTCAGTTATGTTGTATCTATGCCTATTTCTCCTTCCAATCAAGATTAACTTGCACCATTCTTAAAATAACCCAGTGTTCAAAAGGGATCAGAGTCACTGAGAAGAGTTACAAGTTTTTTGTTGTTTTTCTGATTAATAAGCAGCGAAAAAAAACTCATATAAATCACAATGGCTTTGTCTACTTGATGTTAAAAATATATCCCATTTAACTGCCACAATTAGGATTTTTATACAAAGATTATACCATTTATCCATAGCATCAAACTTTAATCTCATGTGTGTTTCATCACGTGTTGTCATTCTGAATATTATTATGAATATTTTATCAGAAAGATATAGTTTTTTCTTTCATGGATTTATTTATATTTTCTCTTCTCATTACATTCTTATTACTTAAAGAGGAAATAAGAGACATATGTCCATCCCTGCCATATAGCAATATATCATGTCTTAATATCCCTTTGGAATGCTTGAGTCCCAACAGCATCAACATATTAGCATCCATGAAGGCATAGTAAGAGCCTGCATTACTTAAAGAGCAGTGAACTGTGTTTTATTCCAATTTTAAGAAGGTAAATGAAATATTTAGCAACTGATGTGAAGAGAGCTGCTGTTCCTAATAACCACACCTCCCAAGAGACTCAAACCATGCTCTGGGCTTTATTGCTAAGGAATTTCATCAGTGTCAGAAAAATATAAATCAACCAATCTGAAATAGCTATTGAATGGCAAGGCTTCATCATAATGAAGTTTTTTTTTTTCTTTCTTTACTTGACTCACTATGAACTCTGTTAGGCACCAGGGCTATAAAATGGTTCAAGAACAAATATCTACTTGTAATATTCCTACTTTCTACTCATTTAATGGTAAAGTCTCTGCCAGAAAAGCATATAATCTCTTAAAGATTTTCTCTTTTCTCATATAGCTCTAAGCCAAATTTTCCTGGCAACTATTATCAAATTTATAAGGTGGTCGCTATAGAGTCAATTGCAACTTGTGGCAAACTTACATTTGTCAGGGTACAACTGTGCTCCACTGAGTTTTCAATGGCTGTTTTTTCAGAAATAGATTGCCAGACCTTTATTACAAGGCATCTCTGAGTGGACTCAAACCTCCAACCTTACAGTTAAAAGCTGAGCATGTTAATTGTTGTCACAACCCAAAAGTTCACTTTATCAGTGGCTTTCCAAAACTATTATGTCTTGGGTTTACAAAGGGAAGAAACAATGCATGAGTCTATATGAAGTCATTTTATCATTATTACATTATGAGTAGAATAAGCATCAGCACTAAAATAGTTAATGGTATTTGGACTTACTGTATTTCTTTCACCACAGCACACTTACCTCCAAATAATTAACTACTATTTACATTAAAGTAAATGTGTGTATCTCACAACAATATAAACTGAGCAATGAAAAGAAAAAAAAACATAAATTGTACTGAGACTAGAGAGAGATATTTAAACACCCATTTAACATATGCCAGAAATAAAAGGCAGGGTGAACAGTTGTACTGTTCTTTATAATGCAACCTTCAACACAAAAGTTAATTTCGCCTTTCATCACACGCAAAGCAGTATTATTCCCTTTGCATTCACAAGCATTCACCAAGCATCCAAATCAGTGGTCATCCCTATCATGTTACACAGAGCACAATTTGCAGCAGCTAATAAGAAAAACCTGCAACTGAACCCTGGATACTAGGCCATAAAACATTCTCCTTTAGGGGCTCCTATCTAGTAGTTATTACTCTTTGCTAGTAAAGCCAGATCAACTAAAGTATTTCTTGAAATTTAAACATAAGAATGAATTCTGTTCTACTTATTAATATTCTCAAGTGCTTCAAGATGGTATATAAACAAGAGGAATAGTGGCTAATATTTGTGGGAGACACCAGATGAAGCACTTTACATACATCATCTTGTTTAATCCTTACCAGAAAACTATGAGGTAGGTAACCTTATTAAGTATGTTGTTGTTGTTACGTGCCGTCGAGTAGGACCCGACTCATAGCGACCCCTCCTTGGGTTTCTGAGGCAGTATCACTATGGAAGTAGGATTGCCCAACCTTCTTTCCGAGGAGTGGCTGGTGGGTTTGAACCACCAGCCTTCTGGTTAGCAAGCAAGTGCCTTAGCCACTATGCTACCAGAGCTCCTTTATTAAGTATAGGAAGTTTAATTAATTTCCATGAGATAACATAGCTAAAAGGAGCTCTGGTAGCATAGTGCCTAAGGCACTTGACTGCTAAACAGAAGGCTGGCAGTTCAAACCCACCAGCCACTCCATGGAAGGAAGATGGGGCAATCTACTTCTGTAGTGATACTGCCTTGGAAATCCAAGGAAGGGTCGCTATGAGTTGGGTCTGACTCGACAGCACATAACAACAACATTCCCCAAATTTAGTGCTCCTTCAGGCTTAGAAGCTGGCAGTGGGAGAATGGTGTCTGGTCCCTGAAGGAGAGTTTCTATATGTATCCTGCCATCTTCAGTCTTATTTATTAGCTGTTATTTCTGACTCCTCCAGCAGTTTTCTCAGAAGAACAGAGAATTAGGGGCAAAGGTCTGGCTTATGTGGCTGGTACAGTTGTCATGTGGCATTAGAACTCTCAATAATTTTTGTGACAAGCAATTTTTGCTCACTAATGTTGATGTTCCCTTCAGCTCCTGAAATGCTGTGTTACTTTGCCCCTGTATGTGACCTTCCTGGGTAAAGTCCTTTTAACTTGGTTTAAAAAACCCAAAAAGCCAAACTTACTGTCATGAAGTGGATCCTGACTCATAGCAACCCCTTCTTGGGTTTCAGAGGCGGTATCTCTACAGAAGTAGATTGCCCAATCTTTCTTCTGAGGAGTGGCTGGTGGTTTTAAACCTCCAATCTTCTGGATAACAGTTAAATGCTTTAGGCACTACACCACCAGAGCTAAAGGGGAGGGAAAATGCCCTCCACACTCTTTCTAGTATCAGTGTACTTTTTTCAATAGAACCTTCTTCCAAATGGTCAGTTCACATTCTCGTATAGACTAATGTTGGAAGAACTATTTTTATAATCTCTAAGGTTGTCTACCACATTGTATTGTCCTTGGCCTTTTTGAGATGGAAAGAGTCCCATGTTATGATGTAGTTCTACTTACTAAACATATGATCTAGACAAGTTATGTATTTCTGGAACATAATTTCTCACTTAGCAAAATTGGAATAATAAGGACTTATGTAAGATTATGTTAGAAACTAGTAGAGAAGACAGAGCAGTCATCATGATCATGAGCATTATCATTTTACAAAGTCCCAACTTGCTTTTTTTCCTTTTTGTCTTTATAATACATATACAGCCATACCTCACTTATCAATGTGGTTATGTTCCAAAGACCATGCTATTATGTGAAAATCAGTGTTATATGAAAATAGAGGAAAAGCACATCAGATCAGATAATGAAGGATAACTATAATGTTACATAACTGACATATTATATTAGTGCTAACTGCCAAATTACAACATTCCATAACTGCCAAATCACTGAGAATCAACCCTCAGCCAAATTGACACATAACCTTAACAATAACAGCCAGTGTTACTCTCACCACACATCCTGGCATTTGTTACTGCCAGATGTACATTTGTAAAATAATCAGGTAGTAGATGTTTAGCTATTGTTGTAAATGCGAACTGTCAGATAATGAGATAGTCCATAAGTGAAGGGTAGGTGTACACATACTGTTTCTCATATGTAAAAACATACTGACTTCCCTAATAAGCAATGCAAATTTAATGAATGTATAGGCTTTTTTCCTTTCCAGACAACATGTGTGTATGCATTATAAAGAAACAAAACCATTGCATTTTCTTTTCCATATTCAAAAGATGTATAAAATATAAAAATGAGACACTCAAGAATCATAATATTTTTTTCTTCCCAAAAACCAAAAGATGGATGGAGACAGTTACTCCAAGGGAGTGGTGGGCCATGCAATCCTCAGTCTATATGACTGTGAGACCAGAAGAACTACATGGTGCCCAGCTACCACTGTCAACCATTTGGAGGGGAATAGGTGCAGGAGATCCTGGATAGAGTGGGAGAACAATGTGGAATAAAATTCAAAATCATAAAAAAGACCAGGTTTGCTGGTCTGATGGAGCCTGGTGAGATCCTTGAGACTATGGCCCCTAGCCACTCTTCAGGTCTGGAATTGAACTCACTCCTGTGACTTCCAGCCAAACAAAAGACAGGCATATGGGGTGAATATTTGCATCAGGTGGATATACTCCTTGGAGTGATCAATCATGGGAGAACAGAGGGGCAATGTTTGCACAGGGAGACAGCTCAGGGGGTGGGAGTGCATGAGAGGGAAGGACACAGGGAAGAGGTGACTATGGGGGTGGTAGTGGGAGGAGAGCTGTTACACTGTGGTGAATTGTAGTCAATGTCATGAGACAAAATGTGTATAAACTTCTGTGTTGAAAATGAATTTTCTCCATAAACTTTCACCCAAATCATGATAAAAATAATAAAAAAGAATCCTAATATTTTTTTTGCTTCCTTAATCTTTTCAGAAGAAAAATTGGATAGTATCCTTCCATAGAGATACTGCTTCGGAAACCCAAGGAGGGGCACTATGACTGTGCATTTAAAATTAGGTTATTTCAAATTAAACAACAAAAACAGGTGTATAACCATTCCCCATATGAATAAGAAAACAATCTAATGTGGACATGAGTATAATCTTGCATCTTTATTTTCCCAGATAGGAAGTTCATGTCAAAAGTTTATATCAAATGGCTATTTGGAGGGCTAGAACAGGTAGTGAAGTCCAGGAAGTGGTGGCAGATGCCTTTTGGAGGGCTGGAACAGGTAGATAAGGCCGAGAAATGAGAGTGGAGCAGTTTGGAATAACTAAGGGAGATGAACTCATCTGTCAGTTTGTCATTCTGTGATGGCTTGCGTATTGCTATGAGGCTGGAAGCTGTTCCACCATTGTTTTGGGTGCCAAGAGGGTTACCCATGGTGGACAGGTTTCAGTGGAGCTAGCAGACTAAGACAGACTCAGAAGAAGGAAGAGACCATCCACTTCTCAAAGAATTAGCCAGTGAAAACTTTATGAATCATGGTGAAACACTGTCTGATATATTACTGAAAAAATAGCCCTGAAACATTATCTGATATAGTGCCAGAAGATGAGCCCTGCAGGTCAGGAGGCATTCAAAATATGACTAAGAAAGAGCAACCTTCTTGGAAGAATAGAGCCAACCTTAATGATGTGGATGGAGCAAAGCTTTTGAAACCTCCTTTTGAGATGTGGCATGACTCAAGATAAGAAGAAACAGCTACAAACATCCATTAATAATCAGAACAAGGAATATATAAAGTATGAATCCAGGAAAAGTGGAAGTTGTCGAAAATGAAATGGAATGCATAAAGACTTATATTGTAGGCATTAGTGAGCTGAAATGGACTGGTTTTGGCCATCTTGAATCAGACAATAATGTGATCTACTACACAATGCCTAAGGCATTTGACTGCTAACCTGAAGGCTGGCAGTTCAAACCCACCAGCCACTCCTTGGAAGGAAGGTTGGGCAATCTACTTATGTAGTGATACTGCCTTGGAAACCCAAGAAGGGGTTGCTATGTGTCGGACCTGACTCAACGGCAGTGTGACTACACCAGGAATGACAAATTGAACAAGAGTTGAATTGTATTCATCATCACAAAGAATGTTTCAAGATCTATCCTGAAGTTCAATGCTGTCAGTGACAGCATAATATCCATACACCTACAAGGAAGACCAGTCAATCTTACTATTTTTTCAGATTTATGCAACAACCACCAAAGCCAAAGTGAGGAAATTGATTTTTACCAACTTCTGCAGTTTGAAATTGACTGAACATGCACTCAAGATGTGTTAATTATCACTGATGATTGGAATGCAAATGTTGGAAACAAAGAAGAATCACTGGTAGTTGCAAAATATGGTCTTGGTGATAGAAATGACACTGGAGAACGCATGATAGGATTTTCCAAGACCGATGACTTATTCATTGCAAATACCTTTTTCAACAATACAAATGGCATCTATACATGTGCATTTTGCCAGAGTACACAGGAGTCAGATTGATTATATCTGTGGCAAGAGGCAATGGAAAAGCTCAATATCTTCAGCCAAAACAAGACCAGGAGTTGATTGTGGAACAGACCATCAGCTGTTCATATGCAAATTCAGCCTAAAGCTGAAGATAATTCAAAGAAGTCCATGAGAGCCAAAATATGACCTTGATTATATCCCTCCTGAATTTAGAGACCATCTAAATATTAGATTTGATGCATTGAACATCAGTGACCGAATACCAGAGGAATTGTGGGATGACATCAAGAACATCATCCATGAAGAAAATAAAAGGTCATTAAAAAGACAAGAAAGGAAGAAAAGACTAAAGTGGATGCAGAGGAGACTCTGAAACTTGTCCTTGAATGGATAGTAGCTAAAGCAAATGGGAGAATCAACAGGGGAGAATAAACAGGATAAAAGAACTGAACAGATTTCAAAGAGCAACTTGAGAAGATAAAGTCAGTTATTATAATGAAATGTGCCAAGAGTTGGTGTTAGAAAACCAAAAGAGAAGAATATGCTCAGCATTTCTCAAGCTGAAAGAACTGAGGGAAAACTTAAGCTTCAAATTGCAATATTGAAAGATTCCATGGGGAATATGTTGAATGATGCAGGAAACATCAAAAGAAGATGGCTAGAATACAGAGAGTCACTATACCAAAAAGAATTGGTAGATGATCATCCATTTAGGAGGTGGTGTATGATCAAGAACCAATAGTATTGAAGGAAGAAGTCAAAGCTGCACTAAAGGAATTGGCAAAAAAAAAGGCTCTGGAAATTGACAGGACACACATTGTGATTTTTCAACAAATGAATGCTGCATTAGAGGTACTCACTCGGTTATGTCAAGAGATTAAAGACAGCTACCTGGTCAAATGACTGGAAGAGATCCATATTTGTATCCATTCCAAAGAAAGGTGATCCTACAGAATTTGGAAATTATTGAACAATATCATTAATATCACATGTAAGTAAAATCTTACTGAAGATAAATCAAAACCAGTTGCAATAGTATATTGACAGAGAACCTCCAGAAATGCAAGTTGGATTCGGAAGGGGAAGTGGAGTGAGGGATATCACAGCTGATATCAGATGGATCTTGGCTGAAAGCAAAGAATACCAGAAAGATATTTACTTGCATTTTGTTGACTATGCAAGAGCATTTGATTGTGTGGAAGCAGCAGTCAAGACATCAAAGACATATTGCATTGGGAAAATCTGTTGCAAAAGACCTCTTTCAAGTATTGAAAAGCAAAGATGTCTCCTTGAAGACTAAGATGCACATAACCCAAGCCATGGTACTTTCAATTGCCTCAAATGCATGTGAAAGCTGGACAATGAATAAGGAAGACTAAAGAAAAGTTGATGCTTTCGAGTTATGGTGTTGGCAAAAAATGCTGAAAGTACTGTAGACTGCTAAACAAACTAACAAATCTGTCCTGGAAGAAGTGCAGCTGGATTTCTCCTTGGAAGCGAGAATGGCAGATTTGTCTCACCTACTTCGGTCACGTTGTCAGAAGGGACCATTCTCTAGAGAAAGATGTCATGCTTGGTAAAGTGGAGTGTCAACAAAAGAGGGGAAGGCCCTCAACAAGATGGATTGACATGGTTGCTGCAGTGATGGCCACAAGTATAGTAGGGATCATGAGGCTGGCACAGGACCTGGCAGTATTTCAAACTATTGCATATAAGGTTGTTATGAGTCAGAGATGACTCGATGGCACATAACAACAACAACAACCTCAACAGGATGAAGATGGAAAGAGAAAATACCATGCTACACCTACCTAAACCTCATCGCACTGGACCATTTTCTAATTCCCATTTCCATATATTTAGCTCTGCAGAGCTAGGAGACTTTTTCCATGGGACCCAGAAAAAGTCCCATTAAATTATAAGCAACAGTTATAGTGTGGGCATTTTGGGCTCCTTATATCCAGGGATGAAAATTATAACATGATTTTATTAAAGGTGGTATTTTGACCCAGTTTTTCCAGACCTGGCTAGAGGTTAGTCAATTCCTTTTCTTAAGCAGCTGATTAAATCCACAATGTACCCATCTGTTATCAGGCTTTCAAACTCCTGGTTGTTCTGCATCCATAGTTATAACCCTGGGAACAGATCCCAAAAAACTACTAGGAACAGCCCCTCTACCAGAGAGTCTTCAAAATGATTCAGATGAAACAATTAACAAGGAGCTGGGAGAAATCTAGTGTATGCCATCTTGATTGTCATACTTAATATACATCCTCTGCCTGCAACTTGCTCGTACCCTGTCTCTGAGTGCAAGTCACCCTCTGAGGCCCTGCATGTAGACTTCTCTCATTTGGAATTACAAGTAACAAAAAGTTCTACCTTTCATTTATCTGAGTATCTTTGTGTTGCATCTCACTTCCCAAAGAAACTATAATTATACCTAAATTCATATGATTATGAAATAACACGGCACAAAGAGGAGTTACCATCTTGGCAATGGTGATGGACTTTCACTGTTAGAAGGAGGTTGAGTTATTGTTATACAATGGTGCAGGGAAAAATATGTGTGGCACCCAGGTGATCCACTGGTACCTCTTAGTACCTTCTTGCCTACTTGTAATGGAAATGGAAAGTGCCATAACCCTGGCCAACAAGGACATAGTGATCAAAGACTCAGAACTCTCAGGCTTGAGTCTGGGTTATCCTACCAAGGTAAGTCATCAAGGCCAGCAAAGATGTTAGATGGGGGAGAGAGGGATATTAATGTAAAATGACATAGAAAAAATAATGAATATTATTTGTGCCTCTGAGACCAGCTGCAGTGGAGGATCACGAGGCTTCCAGCGGGATTGGGTATAAAGAATTGTATTTCAGTGCTTCAGAGGGATGATGATGGTGGATATTGAGATGTGTTACCCCAAGTCTCCTACTGTTGGAGTCCAAGAAAAAGACCACCAAAAGAAGATGATGGCAAAGCACATGTTCTAACAACAGCTAAGAGAAGGCAAGGCCTCCCTTATGGTTGACTGCTTGCTTGGCTCCAGCTTTGTGTTCCTGGGGTGGAACGTTGCCCCAGCAGGATGTTTGCTAACCTGTTTCCCTGGGGTAATGTTTTGCCCTAAGAATAGTATACCTTAAAAACCATTCTTTAGAATCCTGTACCTTAACAATCATATTATGTGTTAGAATGATGTATTTTAGTGATTATTTGCTATTCCTGTAAGAGATATTAACCCAATTAACCATCCAATACATTTGGGCATGGGAAAATACCTTTGGGTACAGGAAAGAGTAAAACTTTAACTTTTAAATAATAATTGATTGTCATAAGAAAATATTTGATTTTACTGTAGAAGAATATTTGATTGAATACTTGATTGTTTTGAAGAAATGCTAAAGATAATGATGTAATCGTATGTTTATGTATAAATAAAGCAGAAACGATGCATCACGCGGTACTCTCACAGAATATGCAGGGCGACCGCCTGGCCCCATTCCTTTTAAAAAACTTTTAATCCTTTCGTATCACTTTGTTTCATGACCGTATGGTTTTGCTGGACAGGGCAACTGGCCCCAGAACAAGGACCGAGAGCAAAGCTGCGAGTGGCCTGAGAGGAGACCCCCACCAAGTGGAAATCGAAGCTTCATAACGAAAAAGTGAGAGAGAGTGAATTCAGTAAGTTTTTCTTTAAGCCAGGCTAACATGAGGAATTTTGGATCCCGTCAAAAGGATCATTGTATTTCTGTTCTTAAGGCATTGGTTCAGGCTAGAGGTTTTTCTGTGTCTAAAAAGGAGTTGAAAGAATTTTTACAGTATGTAGATCACTGTTGCCCTTGGTTTCCTCAGGAAGGAATAATTGATTTGACAACCTGGGAAATCATTGGTAGACAAATGAGCATTTAAAGGAACATGGGCCAGAGGATTTTCAAGATGTGAATTTTCATTTTCTTTTCTGTTTTTTTTTTTTTTTTTTTGATTTGGGTGAAGATTTACAGAGCAAATTCACTTTCCATATAGCAATTCCCATACACTTTGTCTCATGACATTGACCGCAGTTTACCACAA